>NC_081560.1:130157083-130457083 GCF_022355385.1 Mustela nigripes
AGGCCGAAAAGGCCAGACTTCTCAAAGGCCCAGTAGAGAAGGAGCTGGATGTTGATGCTGATTTTGTAGAAAAGTCAGAGCTGTGGAGCCTGCCACCACATTCTGAGACTGCTGCGGCCTCTTCGAGCTGGCAGAAGTTTGCCTCGAACACGGGGAAGGCCAAGGATATCCCCATACCCAATCTTCCGCCCTTGGATTTTCCGTCTCCAGAACTTCCTCTTATGGAGCTCTCGGAGGATATTCTGAAAGGATTTATGAATAATTGAAAATGGAAGGCCATAAAAAAGCTGAGAAGACAAGACAAATAATAGAGTAATACAGTTCATCCAGAAAAAAAAAAAGGGAAAACCACACAGAGGGTAACTGCAGAGATGCGCCGTTGGGGGAGAGGCAGAGGCAGCGCGGGGGCCGGGAAACGCTCACTGTGAAACGCGTCACGTGTCTGATGGGGCACTTGTGCTAAGGATTCCAGACGGGGCAGACACTAGACTCTCGGAGGCTCACTTTCTCCTGATACAAACCAAATGGCTACCTGGAATAATTTTTCGAGCAGCAGTTATTTTTCTTCAGGGTTAAAATGTATAAAAGTATGTTATGTATAATTAATCTGTAATGCCATAAATGATAATGCAAAACCTAAATAATATGGCGGCCTGAAGGGCCACCTTGTATTTGAAACATGCTTTCTATCATGCATTGACTGTATGCATTTTGTTATGCACATTTCATTTGTTGAATAGGTGTGCAAGACACACCTTTCTAGATGAAACTCTGTGTGCCACACTTTGCACTACTCATGATATAATGAGAACCTCAAGACTATCAGGAGAAATTTAAATTTCCATTTTATGAAGAAAGGAACCAAATTGTTAGTTATGCTTTTTTTTAAATTACCAGTTTACATAATTAATCAGGGTGCATTTTAAGTTCTAACTTTTTTGTTTATTGTTTAAATGTATCATTTGAAAGTACTAAGGAAGTATCCTTTACTGATGCATGAGTGGAAGTAATGGTAGTTGGCAGTGTTTGATTGTAAGAAGTCAATAAAGTAATTGTGTTTTATACCTTTGTTGAATGTGGTCCGTAGTTGACAAGTTTTGTGTGGCTCCTCTGTTGTCAGTTCTGAATACACATGTGAAGAGATTCAGCCAAACGATTTCTTGGTTTGTTAAAGACGTGCTTCATGATTTTGTTGTCCGTTTCTCTCACGGGGTGGTGAGAGAGAGTAAGGGAGTTGCTGAGGTTTAAATGTGCCCCTCCTCTTGCCCAGCCACACGGACAGTGCTCAGGCCGCAGGCGCTGTCCCCAGGTCCTCCTGGGCTCCGCTTGGAGCCCTGCACATGTGTACATGCGCCCTTCCTCTGCCACGTCCACCGATATTCCAGGAGCCCGAAGGAAGGGGAGGAGGAAGAGGATGGAAGCGAAACACTTGGCTGCGGGCCCCCTGGGTGTGTTTAAAGCCTAGACTTGGTACGCTGTGTGGAATTGTGGGAGTGCCAGACAGATGGACAGACCACACTGCCTCAGAGACTGCCCTCAGGGACAGTGGGGCCGAGGGGTAGGACTGGGCTCACAAGTTTGGCAATGAAACTGGCAGAAGTAGGATGAGATGAAGTCGAGCTTGCGGAGGCCATGCTTTTATCATGTCTCATCCTGCTGCCGGTGAAACCAAAAATAAATTAACTTCTTAAAACTAAGACTTCTTCCTATTTTGTTCAAGTTACATCAGTTTGTCTGCCTCGGTGTTGTAATATCCCAGATTCAGAATATTGTGCTTGCCTAACGTTCTTCACAAAACTTGAAATTTAAAAGTTTGTGCCCCAGGGTTGCCTGGGTGGCTCGATGGGTTGAACGTCAGACTCCTGATCTCAGCTCAGGTCATGATCTCAGGGTCTTGAGTTCAAGCCCCACGTCTGGTTCCAGGCTGGGCATTGAGCCTGCTTAAGCAAAATAAAACGTAGCCACCTCACCATTTCTCTCGAAACCGAGTTTTGCTGTATTTTGACCTGAACCTTTTCCTTGCCCAAGACCGGTGTGCCCTGGCTCCCTTCCTCTGCTCCCTTTCTGCACTTGGACTTCTGTTCTCTCAGGTCCCCCCGTTCTAAGTGTCTCCAGAGCAAACACATTGGTGTGAAGCCCTCACACTAGTTCGTATTCTGGTTTATCTGGTTCAGTTTTGTATTTGAATCTATTAATAGAATGTACGTGCCTCTTGACCACCATGGCTGGCACCTTTGCAACATCCTAGTGGTGTCTTCCATAGAGCAGACGATGAAATAACCACTTGTTTTATTTAAGACCCAGCTTCTGGGCTCATGGCCCCCTCTACTAGCTGCTAGTGTCGTGAGTTCTGGGTCTTCATTTAGCTTAAGGCACTGAATGGGATTTAGGAATAGCTTGTGTCCATGGAATGACAACGCATTCTGCTTGTCCGGATGCTTAGGGGGCTCTTGTTCTAACTTGCTCGGTAATGGCGTCTCGCTGCCGAATGCAGGAAACTGGCTGCCTACGTGTTAGAAAGGCCAGAAAGTTCTTTCTTTCAGCTCTTCACAGAAGGACAAAAACATTTCTTTCAGCTGGTAAGTGGTGTGTAGTAAGTCTCAGCCCTCCTGCTATGGTAACCACAGGTCATCCCTCCTGCCTGGAAACCGGGCGTAAGAGAAGGCGGAAGAAATTATATTTTCAAGATCTTTCCTTTAGAGCCATTGTCTGTCCCTCATGTTTTATCAAGGTTATTGAAATAATGAAAACACTTTGTCTCTAAATCAATTCAGAATGCTAAATCTATGATGTTCTGCTTTTAACATTTTGTAGGGTTTTTTTTTATATATATTTTGTCATAATTTTTAAAGCCTTTAAGACTTCTGACTTTATAATGAAATAAAATTGAGGCCCAGAAGGTTATGACTTGCATGGAAGTTTTATCCCAGCTTGAGAGCAGAGCCAGGAGGAAAGTGGTCCACCAGTTCTGTGCTGCTGCTCCGGCCGAGCTGGCTGGTCTCCTACTTGTGCTAAGTGACCTGGTCATTCACATTTCTCCACAGGCGCACACTGTATCCCTGTGCCTCAGCTACTCTGCTTCCCCAGGAGAAGTTGGGGACCGCCTGCTGAAAGGTGGCTGTCCCAGCCCTCAACTGTAAAATGCCTCATCTCCTGCTTTCTGTGGGGTCCCTTTTCATTTGTGGGGAGTTGAGTCAAGTTTTGTTGTTCTAGAAGGTGAAGATAAAGATAAAATAGTAGCTCGAGGCAGATGGTTATAACATATTTGAAGAGTCGAGGGCTTATGAACTGTAATTATAGAGCTATTACTGGGTCATTTTAGACCAGTAGGCTACAGATGTGAAGATCAAAAGTGAACACTATTATATTATTTGTCATAATCCCAGTGTAGCCTAACTGGAGACCTCTGCAGGAGCAAGTGGCATGGTTTAAAAAAGATGAGCAGCTTCAAGATTGTCAATTATGTCCAGTTCGAAAGTATCCTGTAAGGGTCACTGCGGAACAAGTGAGCAGTGCCATCTAGTGGATGGCGAGAAGCTTTTCTGGGTCTTGTTAGGTCAAAGGGGGAGTGTAGGCAGCAGAGGTTAAAAAAAAAAAAAAATCCTTAATTGGTCACTAGTAAATACCTCATATTTAAATGCTCCTCTAGTATTTAGTAAATATTTATTTAGTAAATAAATATTCGAGTCATTTGTAGATATGTGGAGACCAAAAAAAAGCCTCAACTTAAGTCTGTAATCAGGCACCAGATACTTAGCTTTCCTTCTGCCACTGAAACTATAAAGAAGCTAGTGCAGCCTTCACGGGAGAAGCAAGACGATCACAGGATGGGGAAGTGGCTTTCTCGGTACAGAACAGCATGAACAAGAAAGTACAGAGTCAGAAATGGGAAAGACCTTGGTCAGAATCATCACAGCAAGGCAAGTAGAAATCTGGTGGAGGCTCATGCAGATTGTCCTTTCCTAAAAGTGAGGGGGTCGGGATCAAGTCCTGGTCTTGAGGAGTAGAAAATATTTGGAATATGCTCTCAAGGCTAGAACTGCTCAGTAGCCCAAAGGATCCTAGCGGCTGGGGTCAGTTTTTGTGGTCCTTAGCCTGCTTCTCTGTTACTAGGTTGGAAAAAGAGGACAGGGTATTCTTGTTATGACATAGGGATAAAAACTGAAGGAATCAAGAATACAAATGAAAATATCTTTAAGGTTACCAAACAGTCCCAAGATACACAAAGGATACAAGACAGGTTGTATGAGGTACTAAAGCCTCATGAGGGGTTTCCAAAGGTAAAGGATACTTTCTAGGAGGTTGTAATCTGGAAAGGGGGTTCTTGGTTTGAGGAACCAGACAACGTTTAGGCCAATGCTCCTTTGAAGTCAATTCTGCAAAGAATAATTTTGCTGCTGAGGGTATTATGAAGTCCCAGAGCCTCTTTTGCCGCCAGTAGATCTTTTACTGGTTTTGGATTAGATAATTCTTTTATGAGGAAATGGCTGTTCAGGGAGGGGCCTGGCTATTTGAAACAGATGTATCTGTTTCAGATGTTCTGCCCTCCGACCCTTTAGTTTTAGAGTTAAAACTAAATTATGGAGGCAGCAAGAAATCGAGTGGGACAAGGGTCACAGACCCGTTTTTAATCTTTAGGTAGTTTTCATTTATTTAAATACCCAACACTGGGGTGCCTGGGTGGCTCAGTAGGTTAAGCCTCTGCCTTCGGCTCCGGCCATGATCTCAGGGTCCTGGGATCGAGTCCCGTAGGGGGCTTTCTGCTCAGCGGGGAGCCTGCTTCCCCCCTCTCTCTGCCTGTTTCTCTGTCTACTTGTGATCTCTCTCTCTCTGTCAAATAAATAAATAAAATCTTTTAAAAAATACCCAACACTTTTAAAAGTTTTATTTGTCAGAGAGCCCAAGCAGGAGGAGCAGCAGGCAGAGAGAGAGGCAGGCTTCCTGCTGAGCAGAGAGCCTGATGCTGGGCTCAAGCTCAGGACCCTGGGATCATGACCTGAGTTGAAAGCAGCCGCTTAACCGACTGAGCCACCCAGGTGTCCCTAAAATACCCAACACTTCGAATACTGTAAGTTCTAGAAGGACCTTTGTTCTGCACTCTAAAAGTTGATTGAGATTTCTGGGGAAGATGGTGAAGTAGGAGGACCCTAAGCACACCTTGTCCCACAGGTACAACGAGGTAACACAGCAGTGTAAATAGCCCAGAAAACGACCCACAGACCGGCAGAACAGACTTCACAGCTCAAGGTAGAGAAGAGGGTAGGAAGGGTGGCGTGATGTGGTCCAGTGTAAGGGGACCTGTGCGATTGTCCACGGTAGGAGGGCACTCGGTGTATAAAGAGGAGAGAAACAGACCCTCACAACAAGCACCCCCAGGCATTGGAACCCGCACAGGGAAGACAAATTCCCAAAATGTTTGGCTTTGAAAACCAGAGGGCCATAATTTTGTGAGTTCTTAGTCTGCAGGGCCTAAACCTGCAACTTGGAGAATCAGTCGGCTCAGCTCTGGGAGAACCAGGGAGGCAAGAGAAAACGGAGTCCCCATGTGGAGAGCACTTCAAACAGCCCTGCAGAGACTGCATGGAAGCAGCGATTTGAAAACCTCTGGGGCACGGGGGCACGTAGGAGGATTTGTTTACCAATCTCCAGAGTGCATGCTGGAGGGGCAGGGACTGAGAGACTCCTCCCAGAACCAAGGACCTAGTGGGTGCCATTTCCCTCCCCCACTACCAGCCCAGACACCTGCAGGAGCCAGTGCTGTGCCAACACTCACTACCTAACTTGCTAACAGCAGGCTCCACCCCCATATGCCCCTTTGGACATGCCCCCTCCAGGCAGGCCTCCACTCCAGGTCCCCTCCCAAAGCACACCTGTGCACAGCTTGCTACCGCTGTTCATCCTGCCCCTGCCTTCTGCAGATCTGACCCCTCCAATATGTCTTGGGCAGGAGTTTATTCAAAGAGGAGCCAGAAGCCTGGAATGGGGCAAGCAGTCCCAACAGGGACAAGTACCCTCCAAGGTGACTCCTGCCCTGGGCACAGGGTAAGATGAGCACACACACTAGTCAGACTGTGGCTCAGCAGTGGGCTGGGGGGCAAACCACTCATCTGACTGCAGACCCCACCCACTAATGAAGGTTTTTCAGGGGACAACATAGGAAGAGCTGCCCTCAGTTTGATGTTACTGCATCTCTGCAAAAATGCCTGGTCTGACTCAATGCCACTGGATAAATCGACTTCAAAACAAAAGACTAGAACAAGAGAGAAAGGACATTATATAACCATAAATCTAACAGCCCGGCAGGATGACAGGACAATTGTAAATATGCACCCAACATGGGAGGCAGCCAAATACAAAGAAGCTAATAAACATAAAGGAAGTAATTGATAGTAATACAGTAATGGTACGGAAGTTTAACACCCCACTTACATCAACGAACAGGGAAAGGGTGGCTTTGAATGACACACTGGACCAGATGGATCCAACAGGTACAGTCAGAACACCCCTTCCTAAAACAGTAGAATACACATTCTTTTCAAGTACACATGGAACATTCTCCAGAATCAATCACATCATAGACCACAAAACAAGTCTCAACAAATTCAAAGAGACTGAAGTCATACCATGCATCTTTTCCAACTACAACATTGTAAAACTAGAAATCAACCTCAAGAAAAAATCTGGAAAGAGCACACATACATGGGGATTAAATACCATGCTACTAAAAAATGAATGGGTCAACCAAGAAATCAAAGAGGAAATTAAAAAATATATGGGGGGGGGGCACCTGGGTTGCTCAGTGGGTTAAAGCCTCTGCCTTCAGCTCAGGTCATGATCCTAGGGTCCTGGGATTGAGTCCTGCATTGGGCTCTCTGCTCAGCGGGGAGCCTGCTAAACACCCCCACCTCCCCCCAGCCCCGTCTACCTCTCTGCCTACTTGTGATCTCTCTCTGTCAAATAAATAAAATCTTTAAAAAAAAAAAATACATGGAGACAAATGAAAACACAGTGGTTCAAAATCTTTGGATGCAGCAAAAGTAGTTCTAAGGGGAAAGTATATAGCAATACAGAATCAAGAAAAGTCTCAAGTAAAACAACCTGACCTTACACTTAAAGGAGTTAGAAAAAGAAGAACAAACAAAATGCAAAACCAGAAGGAGGAGGGAAAGGAGATGAGAGGAGAAATAAAGGAAATTCAAACTAAAAACCAATAGTACAGATAATAAAAATCAGGAACTGGTTGTTTCAAAAGATCAACAAAATTGATAAACCTTTAGCCAGACTCACTAAAAAACAAAAAGCAACAAAAAGAGGACTCAAAATCAGAAATAAAACAGGAGAAATACGACCAAAGAAATACAAAGGATTATAAAGGATTATTACAAAAAATTATATGCCAACAAATTGGACAATGTAGAAGAAATGGATAAATTCCTAGAAATATATAACCCTCCCAAACTGAAACAGTAAGAAATTGAAAATTTGAACAGACTCATTACCAACAATGAAATGGAATCAGATGGCTTTACAGGTGAATTCTACCAAACGTTTGATGAAAAGTGAATACCTATTCTTCTCAGACTGTTCCAAAAAATAGAAGAGGAAAGGAAGCTTCGAAATTTATCCTATGAGGCTGGCTTTCCTCTTATACCAAAGCCAGATAAAGACACTACAAAAAGAACTACAGGCGTTTCTGTAGTGTAGCGGTTATCACGTTCGCCTCACAAAAAGAACTACAGGCCAAAATATTTCATGAACACAGATGCAAAATTCCTCAACAAAATATTAGCAAACCAAACCTAACAATGCATTTTTAAAAAGTCATTCACCAGGGTGCCTGGGTAGCTGTTGGTTGAGCGTTGGCCTCTTGGTTTCGGTTCAGGTCATGATCTCATGGGTCATGAAATCCAGCCCAGCCAAGCACTCTTGCTCAGCAGGAAGTGTGCTTGAAGATTTTCTTCCTCTGCCCCTCCCGCCATGCACGCATGCGTGTGCGCACACACATACTCTTACTCTCTCAAATAAATCTTTTTTAAAAAAAGTCGTTCACCATGATCAAGTGGAATTCATTTCCAGGGATGTAGGTGGGTTCAATATTTACACATCAATCAACGTGACACAGCTCATCAACAAGAGAAAAGATCAAAACCATGTGATCATTTCAATAGATGCAGAAAAAGCATCTGATAAAGTACAGCATCCATTCATGGTTTAAAAAAGCCCTTAACAAAGTAGGTTTAGAGGGAATATTCCTCAACATAATAAAGGCCATTTATGAAAACCCACAGCTAACAATATCATACTTAATGGTGAAAAATGGAGAGCTTTTCCCCTAAGGTCAGGTGCAAGGCAACAAGCCTATTCACTCCCTTTTATTCAACCTAGTACTGGAAGTCCTAGCCACAGCAATCAGAAAAGAAAAAGGAATAAAAGGCATCTAAATCAATAAGGGAGAAGTAACACTTTCACTGTTTGCAGATGACATGATATTCTATACAGAAAATCCTGAAGACTCCTCCCAAAGCTATCAGAACTAATAAATGAGTTCATAAAGTCTCAAGATACAAAGCTGATAAACAAAAATTTCCATACACTACTAATGAAGTAGCAGAAAAAGAAGTTAAGAAAATAATCCCATTTACAATATTACCAAAAGTAATAAAATACCTAGGAAGATGCTTAGCCAAGAAGGTGAAAGACTTATACTCTGAAAACTATAAAACACTGATGAAAGAAACTGATGATGATTCAAACAAATGGAAAAATATTCCATGCTCATGGGCTGGAAGAACTACTACTGTTAAAATGTCCATACTACCCAAAGCAATCTACAGATTCAATGCAATCCCTATTAAAATGCTAACAGCATTTTAACAGAGCTAGAGCAATTAATCCTGAAACGCGCAGGGGACCACAAAAGACCCCGAATAGCCAAAGCAATCTTGACAAAGAGGAACAAAGCTGGAGATATCACAGTTCAGAGTTCAAGAAATACTACAAAGCTGTAGTAATCAGTATGGTACTGGCACAAAAACAGATGCATAGATTAATGTAACAGAAATAAACCCAGAATTATTTGGTCAATTAATCCTTGACAATGAAGAATGAAACTGGGCCACTTGCTTATACCATACACAAAAATAAACTCCAAATGGACTAAAGACCTAAATGTGACACCTGAAACCATAAAAATCTTAGAAGAGAGCACAGGTAGTAAATTCTCTTTCACTGGCTCTAATAATATTTTTCTAGGTATGTCTCCTGAGGCAAGGGAAACAAAAGCAAAAATAAACTATTGCAACTACCAACAAAATAAAAAGCTTCTGCATAGCAAAGGAAAAACCAACAAAACTAAGACAACCTACTGAATGGGAGAAGAAATTTGCAAAATCTATAAAGAACTTATACAACTCAACACCAGAAAAACGAGTAATCCAATTAAAAAATGGGCAGAAGGGTGCCTGGGTGGCTCAGTGGGCTAAGCCTCTGCCTTTGGCTCAGTTCATGATGTCAGGGTCCTGGGATCAAGCCCCGCATCAGGGGAGCTTGCTTCCCCACCTCCCACCCCCTGCCTACTTGTGATCTCTGTCAAATAAATAAAATCCTAAAAAAAAGGGGGGGGGGGAAGACATGAACAGATGTGTCTCCAAAGAAGACAGAAGATGGCTGACATAGGAATATCACTTCACATCATATTGCAAAGAATGGTTAAAATAAACACAAGAAACAACAATTGTTGATGAAGATGTGGATAAAAAGGAATCTTCTTGTACTGTTGGTAGGAATGCAAACTGGTGTAGAAAACAGTATGGAGCTTCCTCAAAAAGTTATAAATAGGACTACCCTATGGTCCAGTACTTCTAGGACTAGATATTTACCCCCAAAGTACAAAAACGCTACTTTGTAAAGATATATGCACTGGGTATGTTTATTGCAGCATTATTTATAATAGCCAAATTATGGAAGTAGCCTAAGTTGCATTGATAGATGATTGGATAAGATGTGGTAGAAATATATAGTGGAATATTATTTGGCCATAAAAAGGAACTAAATCTTGCCATTTGCAACAACACGGATAGATCTATAAAGTATAATGCTAAGTAAAATATGTCCGAGAAAGAGAATTACCATATGATTTCACTAATATGGAATTTAAGAAAACAAATGAACAAAGAAAAAAGAGACAAACCAAAAAACAGATTCTTAACTGTAGAGAACAAATTGATGGTTACCAGAGGGGAGGTGGGCGGGAGGATGCGAGCAATAGGTGATGGGGAAGAAGAGTACCCTTCTCATGATAAGCACCGAGTACAGAATTGTGTAATTGCTCTAGGGTATGCCTGAAACTAACAGAATACTGGATGCTAACTATAGAGGAATTAAAATTTTATAAACTTATTAAAAATGTTGATTGAATAGGATACTTGAGGTATTTGTTGAATTTTTAAAATGTAGGCTCATTTATTGGAAAACTGCCAACATAATGAATAGGCTCACAATTCAAGACCGAGATTTGGACTTAGGCTATTTTTGTTTTATTTTAAATTACTTTAGAACATTTCTCAAGGGGCACCTGGTAGCTCAGTGGGTTAAGCCTCTGCCTTCTGCTCAGGTCATGATCTCAAGGTCCTGGGAACCCCACACTGGGCGCTCTGCTCAGCTGGGAGCCTGCTTTTCCCTTTCTCTCTGCCTGCCCTTTTACGTACTTGTGCTATCTCTCTTTCTCTCTCTGTCAAATAAATAAAAAATATTTTTAAAAATTTCTTAAAAGTAATCTTTACACCCAATGTGGGGCTCAAACTCATGACCTCAAGATAGAGAGTTGTATGCTCTAATGACTGAGCGAGTCAGGCACCCCTATCTTTGGCTATTTTAATTTTTTTTGTTCTGTTTTTAAGTTATTATTATTTTTTTTTTCAAAGATTTCATTCATTCATTTGACAGAGAGAAATCACAAGTAGATGGAGAGGCAGGCAGAGAGAGAGAGAGGGAAGCAGGCTCCCTGCTGAGCAGAGAGCCTGACGCGGGACTCGATCCCAGGACCCCAAGATCACGACCTGAGCCGAAGGCAGCGGCCCAACCCACCGAGCCACCCAGGCGCCCTTTAAGTTATTATTTTTTAAGTAACATATAATGTATTATTTGTTTCAGGGATACAGGTCTGTGATTCATCAGTCTTACACAATTCACAGTGTTCACCATAGCACATACCCTCCCCAGTGTCCATCACCCAGCCACCTCATCCCCTCTAGCAATTGTTTGTTTCCTGAGATTAAGAGTCTCTTAGGGTTTGTCTCACCTCTCTGGTTTCATCGTTTCATTTTTCCCTCTCTTCCCCTATGAGCCTCTGTATTTTTTTTTTTTTTAAGATTTTATTTATTTATTTGAGAGAGAGAGAGAGAGAGAGCATGAGAAGGGGAGAGTCAGAGGGAGAAGCAGACTCCCCACTGAGCAGAGAGCCCGACGCAGAACTCGGTCCCAGTACTCTAGGATCATGACCTGAGCAGAAGGCAGTCGCTTAACCAACTGAGCCATCCGGGCATCCCTGATCCTCTGTCTTGTTTCTCAAATTCCTCATATCAGTGAGATCATATGGTAATTGTCTTTCTATGATTATTTCGCTTATCCACATTGTTGCAAATGGCAAGATTTCATCTTTTTGATGGTCGAATAATATTCCATTGTTTGATACACACAACCCCCCCCACCCAACCACCCCACATCTTCTTTATCCATTTATCTGATGATGGACATCTAGGCTCTTTCCATAGTTTGGCTATTGTGGACATTGCTGCTATAAACATTGGGTGCACGTGCCCCGTTGGATGACTACATTTGTATCTTTAGGGTAACTACCCAGCAGTGCAATGTAGGGTAGCTCGATTTTCAACTTTTTGAGGAACCTCCATACTGTTTTCTAGAGTGGCTGCACCAGCTTGCATTCTCACCAACAGTGTAGGAGGGTTCCCCTTTCTCTGTATCCTCGCCAACATCTGTTATTTCCTGACTTGCTAATTTTAACTATCTTTGGCTATTTTTAAATGGTATTTTTCATTGTCTTTCCATGGTGGCCAATCTATTTATGTGTTTATAAAACTACTAGAAATATTTAGTTTAAAAGGTAGGATGGCACAGTAGTAGTTGGGGGGGTGCCAAACAGCATACCAGTTTTTATATAATACATGATCGCTGTTTTGTGAAGTGAAAAAAACACATAGGAAAGATTTGTGGTAAGTAAACTACTAACAGTGGTCACCTCTAGGTAGGGAAACTACAAGCACCCCCATTTACCCCCAGTTCTTCATACTTGGTATGAAGTACATGATACTTGGTACATATCTTGAGAAATCCAGGAAAAAGAAGTAATTTTCGAGACTGCTGAGGTTTTTAACAATCAAAAATGGTTTGAGCTTCATTCAATTAGTGGTCATCCCTATCTACCTTTTATTTTTATTTATTTTAAATTTTTTAAAAGAGATTTTATTAATTTGACAGAGAGAGAGAGAGATCACAAGCAGGCAGAGAGGGGGAAGCAGGGTCCCCGCTGAGCAGAGCCTGATGCGGGGCTTGATCCCAGGGCCCTAGGACCATGACCTGAGCCGAAGCAGAGGCTTAAACCCACTCAGCCACCCAGGTGCCCCATATTTTTTTCTTTTTTATAGTACCTGGGGCTCAATCCCATGACCCTGGGATTGTGACCTGAGCCGAAGGCAGATGCTTAACCCACTGAGCCACCCATGCGCCCCTTTCTCCCTTTTAAATAAACCCTTCTCCCTCTTCAGTTGACACTGAGCTCACTGAGCACCACAGAAAATGTGGTGAACACCAGGAAGATGAGGAATCAATGCTGGAAATTCAATAAATTTGAAAAATTCAAGAAAACTGCTATTGGTTGGGAAGATGTGAATGGAATACTTAGAACGAAATGTGGACTCCTAACTCAGCATACTTGAAAGCCAGTATGTCCTATGTACTTCCTCAAAAGTTCCATCAACAAGGAATGAACAGCAAATTCCCATGATTTCTAGAACTTATACATTTCTTTTAGAACACATAACATTAGTCACTGGGCTCAACAGCCATGTTTCTTCTCTGGGAGGGAACATGAGATGATGCATCAAGTCAGGGCCTAAACAATTCAACAGATATACCAAATTTTTAAATTACTAGAATTTGTTCCTGAAACCCTAGGGCTTCATTGGCTCAAAGCTTTGGTTTGAAAAATCTTTTGTTGTACAGTCAGTTCAGAGGTAAGTATTGTTTTGAAAATGCAAATTTGTCCCTATAAACATAAATTTATAGGAAACAATCTGAGCATGATGTGCATTTTGTTTGCTTAAGGGGCAATTTTGTCTTCAAGAAAAACTTGAGTGCAGAAAACTGCACCACCTAAACCTTCATGATAACATTGAGTCCCACCCATCCATCCGCATCTGGTGTTAACATTTTACTTCTGATCTCATAGAACCCTATTTTGGCCACTTCACAGTGTTTGTCACAAGCAGCAAGCATTCTGATGCCCATTTCCAAAGCAAATTTCTGGTTTTCTTCAAGATAACGTGCCATATTGGGGCGCCTGGGTGGCTCAGTGGGTTAAAGCCTCTGCCTTCGGCTCAAGTCATGATCCCAGAGTTCTGGGATGGAGCCCCGCATCGGGCTCTCTGCTCAGCAGGGAGCCTGCTTCCCTCTCTCTCCCTGCCTGACTCTCTTGTCTGCTTGTGATCTCTGTCAAACAAATAAATAAAAATCTTTAAAGATAATATACCATATTTATTTTATATTGTTAATCTACTTAAACATGTAACATATGTAAGACATTATCGTCTCAAATGTATTACTGATAAAGTTTTTCAATGTTATGCCCAAATCCTCCCTTTCTCCCCTTTTAAGTCCTGTGGTGTTTTTACTGGACTCAGCACAGTACAGTGATTTTTAGGGACTGAGTATAATGGATTTCAAGGGGTTCAATCTCCTTTCCCGAGACTTGGTTATAGGGTGACCTTTAGTATTTACATCTGGAAAAAAGTTTGCGAACAAAAATGCTCATATTAATCTTGTTCTTTTTCCTCATTCCTGTATTAACAGAGCTTGATAGGACCTGTGAAGCAGCTATCATCCTCACTAGATTAGCAGAGGACTATACTGGTCCCCTTGGAGTCCGTGCCCATCTTAACTTGTGCTTCTTCATTTGATTTGTTCACTGACCCAGCTCTCCAAATTTTTCAGCATCTGTCAAATCGAGGGTCCAAGACTAGGGGCCAGGACAGCATTGTTGGGACTCATTTGTCCTCAGAATGTACCTCCTCCCAAAATGGAGTCAGCTGTCACCCTCCCATACAACACACCATTCTTGATTTGCCCCTCCACTGACCCTAGGGCTGAGATCTTTTTCAAAGACAAGACACAGAAAAGACAGGCAATCCTCCAGTCTTAACTGCAGCTGGTTGGCTTATTTACAGAGAACTGCCGTGAACAGCTTAAGTCAGCTGTGAAAATCTTCCGAGTCAGGAAAGGGAATCTCTTTGTATGCAGCCAGTGGCCTGGAGCTTGCCTACATTTCATTTTTGTTTGAAAGTCACTTTGCTTTCATTAAAAGAACCAGGTTGATTACTATAAAAGCCAAAATACTTAGTTCCTGCATCTTTCATATAGTTTCAAGGTGTCACTATTGAGATTACTGTGTAACCAGGTATGTCGTAACTTGAGCCTGAATCTTGGCCACCTGCTATACCCCAGTTCATAGTGCATAGTGTAGTTGTAGAATGGTAATTGAATCGGTTTATTTTCCCCCCTCTTCTGTGGTCAACATTCCTGGTCTAGTCTGGCAGAATATCTCTGATAGGCTGGCATCTAGAGAAAGAACATGTTAAATTTATGTTTCTGTATCTTTGGTATGTGTTCACACACAGAATAAGCAAAGTAGAAGTAGGAGAGCGTATTTTTCTTCTGAAGCTCACTAATCTTACACAGATATCATTAAACCCGCATTCCACCTACCAAAGGGAAGTAACAAGAAACTAGACATTTTATGCGTGTTGTAGTCTCAGAATGTGTTGGCAAAAGAGAAATGGATTTGGACTCATGTAATTCCTCGGTCAGGAAAAGGAATTCATATTCAGGTCTAAAATTACACTAAAAGGGGAGGGCCCTAAATATTCAGCACAAGTTTCCCTATATTAAGTCTCCCTGAGGCTTTTCAGATTATGCTACACATTTATTACTTACTCTCTATCACCATCAGGAGGAAACAGACATGCTCAGATGGTTTCATATATGAGAAGCATCTGAGTCAAGCAAAAGGATGGAGGGAACAAGGTAAATGGTCAGAGGAATTGCTGCATCAGGGAGCAATTGATCAGCAGTCTGATAAGTAACACAACTGCCAGCCGTCCCAAAGTCAGATGTTTTTAGTAAGCACTATAGTTCATTCATCCTACCTGCCTCACCACGAATTACGTCACTAGCATGAAGTTCAGACCACGCATAGAATCAAATACTCTTATCAGATGAGTCTCCTTTGAAAGAAGCCACACTGCCTTAGTTTAGCTATTCTGTAGGGTTTGTAGTATGGTGAAAAAGGTGGCTCAAACAAGAGCCAAAGAAGCAAAACCATTTGGAAGAAAATCAGCGTAAGCCTCTGGGTTCTTGGTAGACTTTAGGGGACGAGCAGACAGTCTACTCCAGTATTATTATCTTGGGCTTGAAATTAATTTCACCACAAAATTAAATAGGACTTTTGAAAGTGTTAAGCAAGAAGTGCCATTTATGCAATGAAACATGTTTTGAAAAACATTAAAAAGTCAAAAACTTACAGAAGATTCACATAATCATTTTAACTGTGCCTCAGCCCAGTTTTTCTACCCAAGTAGTCATCATCCCTCCCATTAACCCTTATGCCACATGGGGCATTAATGTGAAATGTAACTGCTCACATTCCTGGCTGAATCCTGCCTGAGTGGAAGGTGATATAATAAATAGTTCACATGGAGCTAAAAATGGTAGATATAAACAACAGGATAAAAACCAAGCAACTTGAAAGGTCACAACTTGGGCTACTTACTTTTTCTTTTAAACTGTTCTTTTAGATGAAGATGAAAGGCTGTCCCCTCAATATCCTGCAGGTGTCAGTGGAGAACTACATTATTTCTGGGAGCATTCAGATAGGGCAATGTGAACCTCAAAGTGGCCAACTGGGAACAGCTATTAAAACCAACCAAGACTTCAAAATTAAAACAAATTACCAAGCAGGACTCATATTCAACTGAGGCTGGCTGACGTTAGCCTCTTCCCTACCACTGCTTTCCTGGACTTCTTCCCACCCACAAAACTGTATTATCAGCTATCTCTGCTATGAAAAACACTTACTTGAAATAGATCACATATGCTCATAATCATGGCTTTTTAATTCATTTATGGATTCTTCTTTCAATGAGAAAGTGTTCATAAATAACAAATGGGAGTTACCTGTATTCCTTTCTTTAGCTGGGCCACAGCACAAGTAAGTTGAGACACTTATGATAGCTCATAAAATCTATAGAAAAGCTGGAAACTTATAAGGAGAAATGTTCCAGAAGAGAATGTTATCATAAGAAAATGCAAGCAGTCATTACGACAATGAATCCCCAGTAGTAGGTTAGAAGGAAGAACTCTGGAACAAGCCATTTTCTGATAAAGTCCTTTTAATGGAAAATGTAAAACCCCTTTCAACTTTAATGTACAAAGCCATATGTAACACTTGCACTTTTAACAAATAAAAGCAAGCCAATGTTTTAAAAAAATACATCATTAAATGTATATATGTATATATTTACATAGCATATTAAGTTTAATATTTAGCTTTAAAAGTTCACATAAATTTTACCAAAATGAGACAATTTTAAATAAATTACACCTTTTGAAAATGTTTAATTGTACAGTCAATAGCTTCAACAAAATATTGAAGTGTCCTTATTTAGTATCTACTTTATATACTTCATATTTTACAAATTTTACAATTATTTGGCAGTAATTTTCTGATTATGACATGAATGCTGTGCGATTCAGCAATTTCCCAAATGCAGGCAATAGCTGGTGTTTGTGTCCTATTCTCACAGTAACTGTCTCAATGTAGTGAAAAATATCAGTTATTTTAGTAAACTGTACAAGGTCACATTTACACTTGATCAACAATATAGCATAGAATTTTGTGTTTTGTTTTTTTCAAAAATAAATACATCATTTTAAATCTGGCATTTTCACAAACATCATATACACTATAATACAAAAACAGCTAGGAAGCGCTGCTTTTTAAATTTAGCTTGTTTTCATAACTAACATTGAATCACAGGGGCTGTGACATATGCTATACTGCTGCGGTATCAGTAACAAGTAATTACTACAAAAGAGAATTTCTTGGCACTGATGGTTTTATGAAGCTTAAGTCAATGTGCATACGTAACATCGTTCAAGAGTAAGTGATTCCAGTTCAATGGCCTAAAAACATCAAACTGGACACCTAATTTTCTTCCATGTCCTCTACTTCATCTTCATGTATCTTCAAAGCTCTCACCATTTCCTTGACTGCATGATACAATATATTTTTAACCTGAAAGAGATGTTGGCATTTCTAATCACTTCAGCTGGAGATAAAACTAACAAATGAAAATTGCTATATTAAAAAATTTTTTTTCCTTAATGAAACAAAGCCAAATTCAAGAAAAACAAATGTCATAGTTAAAAATGTTAAACCGCAAGTCAGGATAAGGGTCACTAAAAATCATACAATTAAATGCATATTGTTAACATGTGGTTGCTATTCAATTATGACAAACTAGGCAGTGATTACCCAAGCAGTTCTGCAGGTTTCCTATTTCTGAATTGAAAAGTCATGCAGAGCAGGAACTCGTTAGAAAGTTCGTCTCTTACCTGTAGTTTATCATCATAATTGATTTCCTCCTTCAAAAGTCTCAGTTCCTGTGTTAAGTGAAATGACTGTACAAGATGTTCTGGAGACACAAAGTCTTCAGTTACCTGAATACAGCTGTGAAAATTCTGTACCTATCCCCAAAACAAAAACAGTGAAATTTCAATTTTAGGAGGCAGCACTATCAGAGAACTTATTTTCCCCAAAACATCAAATGCATTTCAAAGCAGAACAGGACTTTATAAATGAAATATTTTTACATAATGAAAAGAACAGAACTTTTCCAGGAATCCTTCAGAGAGGCTGATAATCAGATCCTAAATTATCAGTTTAGTCAAGGTGACTTTTTGGTATTACTTTAGCAACAACAACAAAAAAGCTAACTGGAAGGTATCTGCTTTACCATTTAGTCAAACAATCTGATGTTTGTTGATGCTCCTTTGGCTTTCAGCATTTGGGTCATTTCACTGTTAACTTTTTTTCTTTTAAGACTTTTCTTTCTTTATTTATTTGAGAGAGAGGGGAGGGGCAGAGGGAGGAAGAGAATCTTAGGGAGACTCCCCACAGAGCATGGAACCCAACTTGGGGCTTGATCCCAGGACCCTGAGATCATGACTTGAGTCAAAATTAAGAGTTGGACGCTTAACCGAGTGAGCCATCCAGGTGCCCTTCCCTGTTAACTTTTACAACAGAATGTAGATCAAAGCAAAAGAAACAAAATTTAGTTTGTGAGGAATGGGGATGAAAACTCTAGTTTCAGCTATCTATTGCTCACAACAGTTTTAGAATTACCCTAGGATTTTATTGTGCCTTTCTTTCAAATACTAAAGTATACCTTCAGGCTCCCCTGGCATCAGTACAACTGTTTTTAATAGTTATCCCTCCCCTGACTAAATGGTTTTCGGAAGAAGCCAGTAAACAATCTTATCTGTTGGGGCGCCTGGGTGGCTCAGTGGGTTAAGCTTCTGCGTTTGGATCAGGTCATGATCTCAGGGTCCTGGGATCAAGCCCCACATTGGGCTCTCTGCTCAGCAGGGAGCCTGCTTCCCCCTCTCCTCTGCCTGCCTCTCTGCCTACTTATGATCTCTCTATGTCAAATAAATAAATAAAAATCTTAAAAAAACCCCAAACAGCCTTATCTATTATTTGTACACCATGTACAAATTGACTCAGTACTTCACTATTTCTTGGAATTGTTTTCTATTAATACTTAGTATAATCACACAGAAGGACCGGGCTGATCCAATCTGGATTTTATGACATTTTAGGTTGTCTTCTAGTGGTATGAATGGATACCACAGAATTCCTAGGAAAGGAGAAATAACTGAAAACTAAAGCATTTACACTAATTCTAATTTTTAAAAAAGATTTTATTTGCTTGGGAGAAAGATAAAGGGAGAAGCAGAGGGAGAAGAACAAGCAATCTCCACACTGAGCATGGAGCCTGACACAAGGCCCTGAGATCAGGACCAGAGCTGAAATCAAGAGTTGGACTTTCAACCAACTGAGCCACACAGCCATGCCAACACTAATCCTAATTTTTAGGTTTAGTTGGGAGGTGTGAGAAGAAGACAGTTAAGTGGGGAACAGAGAACAGTGAGAAAAATCTAACAATAGAGTGATGGAATCCAAAGGCACTGAAATTCCTCCTCCGGGCATACTATCTACCTGAACAGCTAGCTGCTCAATCCTGCACATTGTTTAAGTCAAGCGCTGTCCCTCTAATGCTCACCTGATAGCATATTTACGCATTCTCTTGCTTTAATCATTATGATGTTGGTTCCTCTGCAGGATGAACATAGTGATGTCTCACATTTTCAGCGCTACTATACAGTCTCCCTGGATCTTCACTATGTGTCTCTAGAACAGATGCTCTACTTCACAGAGCAGGAAACTATGGATAAGAAGTTCAGTGCCTGTTCCAAGAAAAATCAGCCAACAAATGGCAAGCCAACAGGAGCCCAGCTTCTGTAACATCTTGTCTAACAGATGCTTTATGGTCCTATATTAACTCAGTCACACCAGCATAGTTTCCAAATGTCCTGTCTTGTTATGTCTTTCACTTCTGTGAATATGCTGTGGGGATTAAGTCCTTCAAAAGTTCTGGCATGTACCTTTCTTTGAGCATGTCTAGTTCTACTGTTTTATAATTTGTCTCTTCATCGATATCCTAATTTTGTTCATATGTTACCTTCCTGATTTTCTTCACCAATTTCCTTTAACTCTCTGAGTACATTTAAGACAGTTGGAATACAGTCTATGTCTAGTAAGTCCAGTGTCTTTGCTTCCTCAGGGACAGTTTCTGCTGATCATTATCCCTTTTTGCTGAAAGCTGGACACAGGAACATTATAATGTGGTCACTGGAAATCAGATTCTCTCTACCTCACTGTTGCTGCTGATTATTGGACAAGGGTGTAGCCATCCATTTCTTGTTACTTTCCCACACTATTCTTGCAAAGGCTGTGTTCCTTGTTGGGTATGATCACTGAAGTCTGTTCCGCTATCTCAGTGGTCAGAGATTTCCTTAAATGCCCCAAATCAGCTGCCCTTTTCTTCACGGAACAGTCTCCCAACTGATGTTAATTTGGATTTGATTCCAGAGTTCTAAAAAAGTTGATTCTGTCAGTTTTTGCCAGTTCATGGTTGTTTTAAGTAAATCACTTTCAGAACTGTGACTTTTATTAGTGCTTAAAAAGGGTATTATGCTTTCTAATGACCTCAACCTGATAATATTTTGCTTAAAGGCTTACAGGTCAGTTTGAAGAGACAGGGTTCAGTCTTAAAAGTAGAACCCATTTGAACTTCCCATTCCACTAATTCCTTTTTTTGGCTATCTTTGATTCATTTACATTTCACTTCTTTGACAGACTCTTATTCATACTTGCCTGTGGGATCAACTGTAATCATAAATAGGTAGTGTTAAGAGAATGTGACTCTTGCCATATACATACTGACTTCGGAGAATTTAAGAGTGAAAGATTTTGCTGGAAGTTCTTTTAGCATTATGAATGCAGAAAACTCACAAGTTAGCAATATTATAAACTATGGATGACCAAGCATAATCAATTAAGATAAACAATTAAGGACAAATTTATCCTAAAGATTTTGTGGCTTAAAAAAAAAAAAAAAAGGCTGCTGTTTAAAATGAAGGCCACTGGGGTGCTGCCTGGGTGGTTCAGGCAGTTAAGCATCTGCCTTCGGCTCAGGTCATAATCCCAGGGTCCTAGGATCAGGTCCCACATCGGGCTCCTTGCTCAGTGGGGAGTCTGCTTCTCCCTTTGCCCCTCTCCCTGCTCTCTCTCAAATAAATAAAAATCTTTAAAATGAATGAATGAATGAATAAATAAACAAATAAAATGAAGGCCACTGAGGACATCAGGGTACTAGAGTTAAGACAAAGTAAATCCTGGAGGTCAGGGTCCACCTGCTCCATCTGGTGATATACTGGGGTTCCACAGATTCACTCATGTTTGCCAAGAGAAGATTAGCCTGCCACTGTTCTTAATATATGGAGGGTTGTGGCTAGGATACTTTCCCTCAGTGTGGCTTCTCAAAGTGCTCACGGGTGACAAACCAAAGAATAAAATGTATCATATCTGGTCAAAACCATTTTTTGATAGATGCCTTGTGTTTGTAAGGACTTTCCATCTAATGGTTTTTGAAGTGTGATCCTCAGAGAGTATTGTAAGCATCACCTGGGGACTTGTTAGAAATGTAAAATTTCAGGTCGCTCCCGCAGACCCATTGAATCAGAAGTTCTGGGGGTAGGGTCCAGCAATCTGTTTTATCAAATCTTCTAGGAAATCCTGATGTATGCCAACACACGAGAAATACTTACTTAGACTTTGGGTTTACTTTAAGGACTACCTATAGTCTATTGGAAGTGAAGTCATCAATGAAAAGCTTTCAGGACCTCTAAAGTCTAAGTAAGTTGTAAATAATTACATCTCAAATGCAAGTTAATATTGTGAACATAAGAGTTCGTACTTCCTTTTAATTCTCTCTCAAAACCACATTATCATCACTTCTGAGTCATGGACAACATCCTTTCAAAAGAGTACAAATAACCATGCTGTCATTATCACACCACATAAGGAAAAGACAGAAATTTTTGTGCTTATAGCTGGCAATTCTATGCCAAAATATGCAGCAGAGTGGTCTTGGAACACTCAGCAAGTTAGTAGCAGAGCTCAGAATAGAATTTGCCAATCTAGGTTATACATGCTGTATTTAAGTATAACATCTTTTATACTCTAGAAATGAAATTTGCTCTCTAGAATCTAAGTGATATTTCTATATATCTCAAAAGAAAGCACGTCTTCCTATATACTTACGTATACAGTCGTAACTGGAAGTTAGATTCCAACCTAAGTAAACTTTTTGAAGGGGCCAGAAGACACATGAAGAGGCCAAAATTTACATGTTTGTACAAAGAGCACAATACATATAAATTATGTAAAGTTGTAACTTTGTTTTTATCTGTATTTGTGCAAAAATATGTTGTGTATAAGAACATATTTTCAGGCTGTCAGGACTTACAAATATTTAAGTGCATTATTCTAAACATGGGAAAGAGCAATGAAAAACCCATAAAACTCTGTCCTCATGAACTTTAAATTCCAGGTGGGGATTAAAAGACAATAAACAAGGTAAACAAATTATGAATAATATTAGAAGGTGATGATTGAAATAGGAAATAAAGCAGGGAAGATGACAGGGAACTGGGAGACACAATTTGCAATTTGCACTTTAAAACTAGGGCGTTAAGGAAGACCTCACTGAGGAAGGTGACATATGAGCAAATAAACCTTTAAAGAATGTGAAGAAGCAATCAGAGATCTCTTATAGAGATCTGAAAAAAGAATTCCAGGCCAAAGGATTAGCAAGCACAGTGGCCCTGGGGAGGAAACTTGCATGGTGTATTTGAAAACCAAAGAGAGGGCAGGGTGGCCAAAGAGAAGTAAGAAGGAGGGAAACTGGGAAGAAAGGTAATGAAGAAAGGCAGTGAGACTCGAACAGGATAAAAATACAGATCATTCAGGACCTTGTGAAGCTTTGAGCAGAATTATGTGAACTAAACTTTTTAACATGATTGCTATGCCTACTATTTTGAGAAAACATGGCTCTCTACCCACAAAAAAGCAACAGCAGAGAGACATGTACATGGCATGGAATCTCTGGTAAACACTGACGGCTTCTGCAGGAGGGCAACTGGAGGCAAAGGTGAGGAAGAGACTGAATTTTTACTGTGAAGCCTATTGTACCACTTAGATTCTTTTTTTAAAATTAACATGTAATGTATTATTTGCCCCAGGGGTAGAGGTCTCTAAAATCATCAGGTTTACACATTTCACAGGACTCACCATAGCACATACCCTCCCCAATGTCCATATATACTACTTAGATCCTTAAAAATTGTATCACTTTATTACATTTCTTTTTTTTTTTTTTTAAGATTTTATTTATTTATTTGACAGAGATCACAAGCAGGTAGAGAGGCAGGCGGGGGTAGGGGGAGCAGGTTCCTTGCTGAGCAGAGAGCCTGATGAGGGGGCTCAATCCCAGGACTCTGGGATCATGATCCCTGAGCTGAAGGCAGAGGGTTAACCCACTGAGGCACCCAGGGGCCCCTTACATTTCAAAATAAAAATTGAGACAGCATAAAACAACTAAACTATCCATACTCCCCCAAAAATGGAACCTTGGTACATACTTTGCACAATGTATAAAAATTAACTAAAAATGGATTATGGGTCTAAATTTAAGACTAACCACAATAAAGCTTTTAAAAGAAAATGTAAGAGAAAATGTTTACTATCTTGGGCTGGGCAGCAATTTTGGATATACAACAATAAAAGTACGATACATAAAAGAAAAAACTAATCACCTGAACTTCATCAGAATTAAAATACCTCTCTTTGGAAGATATCATTAAGAAAATTTAAGGACAAGCCACAGATTAGGAGAATATATTTGCAAAGTATATATTAGATAAAGGGCTTATAAAGTATTGTAGTTAATACTCGAAACTCAGAAAAAAGAAAATACAACTGGAAAAATGTATAAAATATTTGAACACACAGATTTACCAACATAGATATATGGATGGCAAATAAATACATGATAAGATGCTAGACATACTTAGTTATTAAGAAAAAGTAACTTAAATTAAACCTACAATGTGATACCAATGCACGCTTATTCAAATGTTTAAAAACAAAAACTGACAATAAGCAGAGGAAATGGAACTCACATATACTACTTTGGGGAATAGAAAATGGTACAATCACTTTGGATAACCACCTGACAGTTTCTTACAAAGTTAATCATACATTTATTTTATGATCAGGAAATTCCATCACTTATTGTTTATCAAAATGAAATGAAAATCGATGTTCACAGAAAAACCTATATGCAAATTTTTTGGTGGCTTTACTTATTATTTGTCTCAAGCTGGAAAACACCCAAATGTTCTTCAGTTGGTGAATGGGTTAAGAAATTGTTACATTTGTATAATGAACAACTACCCAGCAATACAAAGGATCCAGGGGCGCCTGGGTGGCTCAGTGGGTTAAGCCTCTGCCTTCGGCTAAGGTCATGATCTCAGGGTCCTGGGATGGAGCCCTGCATCAGGCTCTCTGCTCAGCTAGGAACCTGCTTCCTCCTCTCTCTCTGCCTGCCTCTCTACCTACTTGTGATCTCTCTCTGTCCGTTAAATAAATAAAATCTTTATTTAAAAAAAAAAAAAAAAGGATCCAAGTAATGGTATGTACAAAAACATGGATGAATCTCAGAAGTATTATATGTTGAAAGTCAGAACTATAGGAGGAAAACTAAGTAGTTGTAGGAATGTCAGATGAGAGATGAATAAAAAAAGGCAGGAGGGAATTTTTAGGAGTAATGTAAGTGTTTGGTATTTTGTTGTGTTGTTACCTAACTATACAGTTCTCCAAACTTAAAGAACTGCACTCTAAAATTATACCTCAATTTTAAAACTGCACTGTCCAGTTTAACTTTAAGAAAATAAATATTGGGTAAGTTAAATATAAAAGGATTTTCAAGGGAACCTGTCTTATATTATCAAAAAATTCTTTCTATTTACAAAGCAGTACAAAATGTACTATTCTCCTAAATAGGCTACTCCATTGAGGGTGTTTTACATTTTGATACAGATTAGCTCTTTTCTGATAAGAGACTAGAAGGCAAAAAAAATGGTATGCGGGAACTTGAATTATTAATGATACAATATCTCTGAAATGATCAGGTAAGACCATGGGACAATAAAACAATTTAACATAAATAATGCATTAAACTTAGTATAATTAACACATTTTTTCCTCTAGGAAGTTATTGTCATGAAACAGGTATATTTATTATGATGTCTGTATTTTACTGTCATAAATGCTATTTGATATCTAAGAATGATAAATCTAACCCTGAGCTTGACATGTTAAAAACTAAGCAAATATGATCACTTAAAGAATATTTGTGCTATTACATAATGGTGTGACAATGCTACACAGGCAATAATTGCATATATAGTTATATAAAATGTGGAAAACATTCCTTGGTTTAAAAAAAAAAAGGATACACACCTGATACATCTCAACTATCATGTGGTAGAAGAGGTGGGGAACCAACTCTGAGGGTAACTAGCTTTCGTGGTTCTTGGATTTCCTGGGCACACTCTGCTACTATGAGGGCTAAGCTGGTGTGTGGTAGCTCTAGTCTATTTATCAAAATCCACTGTATGCTTTTAATCCAATCCTCCATGCCCATTATCTATTCTATGCCTTTTTTCCAGGTCCACAGAGTCAAGCCACAGAAACAAAGATAATGTGTTTATTATACTTCTTAAAATTTGTGGATCAATAGCTATAAAAATTACATTATCATCTTTCTTTGGACACACTATTGCTATGTTAGCAAACAAGGCAGGAGTTACACTAAAAGCCTGAGTTATGGAACGTTCTAGCCAACACTTCATTCTGCTCAGTTTGGTGCCTAGAAAATGTGTGATCTCAGGTCTTAATACTTAAGTGTTAAGTCTCTCTACTGAGAACTAAATATATAGTATGTCTCTTTTTCCTCCTTAAAAAGTCTTAAAAAAAAAAAAAAAAAGATTTCGATCCACTAAGTGGAAACAATATAAATATGGAAATCTGGCTCACGTTGAACCAATTTAAGTTCTCAAAGCATTTAATCGTGTCAGCTCTTTAAGCAATGGAAAGTTATGTTTGTGGTTTCTTAATGAAAGCAAACTGGGTGCAGGTCATTCTCTTACTTATCAGGACTTCCTTTTCAAAATCGGTTCCTTCAGTAATAGATGCGTGAAGAATAAGTTCCTGTGTACCTGATGAAGGGCTCCTGCTGGTAAAACAATGGCGTCACCAAGGAACTGAATGAGAGTCCAGGTCCTAACTCCATACTCCTCAAGAAGTCTCTGGCGCAGCTTTTTGTTCACGTACCAACTTTGGTCACGTATTGGATCATGTTCTGGGAGAACTTCAATGCCTTGTTCTTTTGAAATCTGTAGTATGAATTAAAATGAAAATATACACTTCAATTTTAAGTAAGGGAAATGGTAAATTCTGTTCAGATAAATTCCAATTTTCTTTGCAATAATCATCTTTTGTTCTTAGAATCTCATGGAATGATACATGTGCTTAAGTTAAATAAAATAATATTCTATGACAATTTGAAAAGCCAAGGGATATTAAAACAATACTGCACACTGAGATCGTGTTAATAAATGGGCTGTTAATAATGGGTGCCTGGGTGGCTCAGTCAATTAAGATCTGCCTTCGGCTCAGGTCTTGATCCCAGGGTTCTGGGATCAAGCCCCACATCAAGCTTCCTGGCTCAGCAGGAAGCCTGCTTCTCCCTCTCCCACTCCAACTCCCCCTGCTTGTATTCCCTCTCTTGAGGTCTCTCTGTGTGTCAAATAAGTAAGTAAATAAATAAAATCTTAAAAAAGAATAAAAAAGTAAAGTGAATCATACTACCACCTTCTCACCTCTTTCATCCACCATGAAGTTTCCATCCATTTGGTTTCTTCTTTATAATTGTTTCAACAGTATAGCACAGAGATTAGGAAAAGCTTAGCTTAGTAGCTTTTTTTTGTCAAAAGCCAAACTATCCTGTATGAACTTGAACATTTCCTGATCTTGCTTTTTTTTTTTTTAAATTTAAGTACAAAGATAAACATCTTTATATTGCTAACCCTCTAATCTCTGACAAATCAATTTCAAGGGACCCTTTTACTAAACCAGTGAATTAACCATTCTGCTTTAGAAAGCAAAATTTATAACATTTTAAGTTAAAATACTGGTAGGTATTGAGATGAGACAAGAGGTACAGAGCTACAGCTCCTTTACTTCATACTGAACAGAGACAAACCTTAAGTCTATTCTCAAAGAAAATGCAGTATTAATGAGAAAAGCAGCAATGATGGCCCCTTGAGAGAAATGCCTGTAATTGCATATTTAACAAATATTTGAGCAAAGGATTGAACTAATCATTCTAAATTAATGTGTTTCATTCAGTGTTTAACAACTAAATTAAGGTATGATTACTCAAAATTTCAGTCTATTCAAATAAGTGTAACATTCAAATAAGTGTAACAGAGCAATTGATGTGGTTAGGAGCAGAATTACTGCCTGTGTCAACAGCCAAACTATTAATAAAAAAAAGATCCTAGCTTCTTTAGATGTTTCTATGACATGTTTTTATATCCTATAATTTTCACCACTTTTCAATAAGGGTAACCTCTGACTCATCAACAGATTAGTTCGTTATATAAGATAGGGGAGCACTAGCAACTGAGAAGAAGTTGCCATTCAAAGACCTCAACATGAAAAGGGCTTTAAAAGGAGCAAGAGAAAGGAGCTTTTGACTTACAACAATAGTAAGCAGTTCCCTCCTCTTTTGAAGTAAAAATTACCTAATGATCCTATATTCCTGAATGCCAAATTAAGTTACATTAAAAATTACTAAGTCCTTGGCTCAAGGTAAAGAGATAAACTATGTGCGACCTAAATTTATACCTTCTGAAGAAATTCCCTTATCTTGTCAATGTCTTTCCCTGCATAAATATGCCACAGAGCACCAGGTATTTCACTTGAGTCCTTCAATCGTTTTCTTAAAATGTCATCCAAATCTTCCTCCTCAAATTTCTTGAGTATTCCTGAAACATAGGAGAATATTTTCAAATTGGTCATTAAAGACCACCAGAAAGCCAAGTATCCTAGAATTGATCTATGGGAGCAGAACAGTGCCAGACTAGATCAGGACTCTTAGTTAAAGAGGAAGTAAACCCAGTTAAACTGTTACAGAACAGAAAACAGTGACCATGCATAACAAGGGACAGAGTAACGGTAACTTTCCCAGATCATTTGTCTTCTGCAAACCAAGGACCAAGAGACTAAAAACCCAAGGGTTTCTAAATCAAATTTTACCAACTTTCTTCCTGTCCTAAGGGGGTGGTCGTAACAGTGATCTGTACTCATACACCATTTCTGAACTTAAACAAGACTTTCATGGCTACTACTAACTACTTAGTAAGGTAGGCAAGGATCATAACCTCTATTTTATTTTGGGGGCTGGTGGGGGGGGGCAGGCAGGGAGAAGAAGAGAGAGAATGCTAAGCAGGCAAGCACCAGCTCAGTGTGGAGCCTGATTCGGGGCTCAATCTCATGACCCTGAGATTATGACCTGAGCGGATCATGACCTGAGTGTAGTTGGTGCCCCAACTACAGCGAACATTTTAAAGAAAGGTTCTTTTCAGAGTAAATTTATTGCTTGCTACAAAGAATACATGAAATGTTTCCTAATTTTTAACAGTAGATTCTTCCTTATGTTTAAAGTCGATTGCAAAGATTTCTTTATTTAGTCATTTATTCTTTATTCAGTAGGTCCTGAGATCAGGAACCCCATCAGACCCCCTGCTCAGCAGGGAGTCTGCTTCTTTCTCTTGCTCTGCTCCTCTCCCTGCTCATGATCTCTTTCTTGCAAAATAAATGTACAAAATCAAGAAAAAAAAAGGAGGAGGGGGATAATTGGGGTAGGGAAAACCTTTTTCATTTTTTTTTTTTTTGAAGATTTTATTTGCTTATTTGACACACACAGAGAGAAAGAGAGAGATCACAAGTAAGCAGAGAGGCAGACAGAGAGAGGGGGGAAGCAAGCTCCCTACTGAGCAGAGCCCCTGATGCAGGCCTCAATCCCTAGGGACCCCCGAGACCATGACCTGAGCTGAAAGCAGAGGCTTAACCCACTAAGCCACCAGGTGTTCCGAAAGCTTTTTAAAAATAAGGCCTCTAGGGGGAGGGAGATGACATTGAGCCACACTTTGAAGCGATTTACCAGGGAGACAGATAGGTAGGTAGAGGAAAAAGCATATGCTTTAAATAAGCAGGTGTTTCTTCAGGTTTTAGGCATTTACCCTAAAACACTCTCTTGGTGATCATCTATAAAGAGTGGCAAAAGCTTCAGATAAAGACAGCCATAGGATTACAATGATGAAATGTTTTCTTAAAAGACAAAATACTATACTTATAAATGAGGGATGGGCGGTGAGCAGGAACAAGGATGAATAATAAAGGCTCAGCATTTGAGGACATGAAAGATTAGTAGAGGAGAAAAGCAGGTATAAATTCTGTATTATAGAACAAATGCTAAAGGGGTTGATTTGAAAAAAGTGCAATGAGGCACAGAAGAGATAATGAACTCTGTGGAGTCACAAGCTTTGAAAAGATAATCTGAACCACAAGTCATACTTTCTGTATTAGAGACAGGACTACAACCCAAGTGTACCTGACTCTCAAATCCTTGGGAGTGGAGGAAGTGAAGTTTATCGATTATAATAAATGTTAATTTAGGAAGCTGAAAAACAGTATAAAAATGAGTTTCTAGTTTGGGGGGAATTCAGGTTGTGTTTTATGGAAGCTGTCAAATATACAGAAAAGTAGAGTGAATACTATAGGAACCCCCATGTCCTCAGCACCTAGTCACTAAGCTTTAGATACCTCCTTCACTCCAGATACAGAGCTGGTTATGTACATGGTGGCTGAGTCATGTATAGAATTTCAGATAAAGTACATGTAAACTAGAAAGGTAGGAAAAAAATTCTCTGACTCTAGGAAAGCCTGGGAATCTATAAGGGTAGTTAAGAACTAGGGGAGTAGTATCACAGAAGCCAAGGGCAGTATCTGAAGAAGAGGCAGTGATTGACAGTACATTTATTTCAGAAGGGCAAGCATTAAGACAACCAGAAAGAAACCACTGAAACCACTTATCCAATTGTGAATGTTGGTGAGGGCTGCTGTAAGTAATTTCAGTGGGGCAGCAGGTCTAAGGCCAACGTGCATAGAACTGAAATGTGAGTAAGAGCTGACAAAAGACAGCAAAGAATTTGTTAGAAAGGCTGGAGCTACAGGATGGTGGCAAGGAAGACGAGATTTGAAAGTTTTCTTCTGAACAGTCTAGAGTGTACTTCTACTCTGAAGAAAATAACCAGCAGAGAGGAAAAGTTTAAAGACCTATTTACATAGAAGGGGATAGCAGATGGAACAAGGTTTTGGAAAGAAAACTAGAGGATGGAATCTAAAACCTCTACAATGGATAGAAAAGCTTCAATCTACTTTGGAGAAAATATCCCTTCTCTGATAGTAGAGGGGAAAACATGAACGTCTGAGGCACAAACCAAATCTTAATCCTCCTCAGAACCCCAGGACCCAGTTTCTATTCTCCAGTAAAGTATTTATAAGTAAGCTTAACAGTTTATTTCAACAAACAGAACATTTAAAGATAGGAAAGGAACAAATAAAAATACTCATTTTTAAAATTAAATTTGTTTTATTGAAAAAAGGTAAATCAAGCACTGTTAAAGATTAGAATATCCCTATATCCACTGCAATTCTTTCTGCAATCTTTGCTGTTTACTCAGAGGCTGACATTCTAGATAATAAATCCTAGTGTGTATGGTTATTCGGTTTCATCGCAAAGACCATTATTGTTCAAGTTTCTTTACCTGCTTTTGAGAGAATGCCATTTCCTTTTGCTATGCCAACATAGACTAGAATATTGACAACATCAGAAACTTCAACGTGGAGATTTGTTGTTCCTATGTCATGATCTTTAGCAGCCGCTACACCTGTGTATAAAATTTTATAAAATTTTATTTGACTGAAAACATATTCTAGATATTCCCCCTAAAGTCAGCTCTACGAGGAAAATTTGTTAATTGTAATTTCAGCTTTAGTTTCCTTGTTCCAAAGCCTGCTCCCCAAGAGCCACAATCCAAGAAATTTCCATAAAAATCAAATTACTAGAAAATGTAAATATTTTGCAAGAATTGTACTTGCAAGAATTAGCAAGTACTTAACTATATTGAGTTATTAACTCAAATAACTCAGTTATTAACTATACTGGCTATTAATTTCTAATATAGTGATGACTTCAATGGATTACTAAAAAATGGATTTGATAGAGCCTAAAAATCACTAGTCGATTTATCTTTGGCAGAAGTTAAAATGTCATATAATTCCAAGTATACAGAAATGCAAATATATACCTACCATAGGCACTGCACAACCTGGGTCCTAGATCAGGGCGTACAAAAAATCCTGGCAAATGAGAGGCCAAGTTGAATTTTCCTTCTGGACTACAATATTCTGGCAATGGTAGGCTTTTTAAAAGATCTTCGTATCTGAAGAATAACAACATTGACTTCATCTGAATACAGATTAACTTTCTTGGGTGCCTTCATATACAAATTTTCAAATACAAATTTTCAGGTTGTTTAAACTTTTCCTTAAGGATTCTGCCAATTAACACTTCCCTTGACTTCATTTAGTTTAAATGAATGCCTAACACAAGGACAAGCACAGAACAGAAGTGACACGGAATTCTGAACTGCAATTCTTTCTCTAAACATAGCAAATTAAAAGCATCAAGAGAAGGAAGGTCATAAACAGTACCCAGCATCCTTTGATAATAGCATGTTTTCCTTTACTGACCTAACATAAAGACGTTATCCTGCTGAGAACAGAGATTGGGTTTTGTTCTTAATTGGCAAGGAAAATGCCTGAAATAAAATCAGTAGTTCCTTATCCTACTTCTGGGGATAATCTCAGACAATTTAAAAAACTCAAGAGTTAAAATAAAAAGTTTTAAAAATATATACCTTGCTGGCATCATAGTCTTGAAGTCTTCTCCTGAAGGGCAATCTTTCAGTTTTAAAACAACTGTTTCTCCATTTTTCGTTTTTTGTCGTTCTATAAAGAATGCAGTTTATTATTAAAAGGTAATTTCTGCCTTTTAATTTTTCCTAAAGTTTGGAATGAATGACTTGATTATTGTACAGTATGTATTTAATGAATGCTTGCTTACTGAGTTTAATTTCTTATGTACTTACATAGTATTAGGACTTTTATTCCTTATGCATTTAGGTATTTGTATATTGCAAAAATATCCTTTAAAAATCTGTTTACAAATGTTATTGAAACTAGTCTTATTACATTTTTACTTTTAATTTTCTAAGTGTTTTACATAACATATGGGGTTTAACATCAAAGGTTTATGGGGTTGCTGAAAATATTCCCCATATGATACAAGTAAACATGATATAAATAACTTATTTATGGTCAAAGGATATTAGGGGTAGAACCAAGGAATAAGACCTAGTCTCTTGTTTCCAAGTATTTGTCTCTTCTTTATTAGCCAAAGTAATATAGACGTTTCAAAGATTAAAAATCTGTTAAGTCATGTTTGCAATTTATAATTTTGGGGGGCTATGTTTCAGAAAGCAGTGAAACAAACAAAAAACAACATACTTGAAACTTCTTCAAAACCATCCCAGAATTCCTTAACATTGGCATTTGAAATAATGCTGTCTTTGCAGTTCAGGAGATCAGCTTGGTGGTCTCCAAAATCAAGACTAATTGACTCCGCCTTCCACAAGCTAATGTTCATTTTCTTATGCACACCAGAAACCACTGCAGGCTTATAAATAAATAAATAGATAGATCGAGAAGTTAAAAGGTATATGAACACTTCCAAAATTCGATTTTATACACATGTACAACAAACAGGTAACATGTTAAGTTTTAGGACTAATGAGACTAATGACAAATTGTGAAAATAAAAGGGACTTCTGAAAATAGTCCCTGACCTGAAAAGATACACATTAATATACTGTCAATGAGAATAGGTAAAGAGAGAATGCCATGTAAATACACTGCCATTTTTTAAAAAATTAAAATTAACATGTAGTAAATTTTCAGGAACAAAGTCTTAAAGGGCTACCCTAAAAATTTCAGTTCTAGGTAGTATAAATATGAATTTTGGGCTGCATTATTTATAGACTAATTTTTGAAGATAGAACATAACCTACTTATATATCTTTATGTGTGATATATATAAAAAGATTTTAACAACATACATATAGTCCTTGAGATTAAAACATAATTTGTATTACTTAAAACACATACACACGTTCTTTACCTCCAGAAGGATCATGATAAATAAAAATATTACACAATAAGGCAAAACATTAAATTTCAAGCTTAATGGCTGACTCCCTGAAAGTAAATCTTTCCTTTGAAATCAGATGAATTTGAATTCCCTCAAGGCTATCTAACCCAAAAACTAAAAACTGAAGATTTAAAGCTTCTAAAACTCCAATGCTGATGTAAAAAGACCTCTACAACAATCTGATATACTATCTCCAAGGTTCTCGGTTTTTTAAAAATTCCATTAGAAGCAAAAGTCTGGGATATAGAAAACAGAGAAAGTTGTGACTTGAGATTCTCTTGTAAAATACGGCATATATTAAGTGTTCTTAAACTTCATTAAGGTAATTTTATTTCGGGAACTATAGAGCAGAATACCCTAGCTAAGGTTCTTATCGCAAAAGATCTCTCAATAAGAAAAGAAAAACAACAAAATTACCTTAAATCTGGTTAACGGCTTACATGGGGGACCACTCCATTAAACTTCCCTTCAACAGGCTAATAATACATCCAACTATTAAAAATAGGCTCAGCAATTAATTAACTATCGTTGGCAATTCAGCTATTAATTCCCAGTCCCTATTGTGGCTATCCAGCCCTGATGCCACTCTTCCTAACAGTAAATCATATTGTTAAAAAAAAAAAAAATGAGGGGCAAGTTAGCTAGTGTATTAGAATATTCTCAAGCAGAATTCGTAGGCTACCATCATCATCATCATCTTCTCAAAATACTAGAAACCTTCCTATTTTGATTCCTTGCCTATACCCTTATTTTCCTTGAATTCAACTTCCAGTCTGCTTTTGCTATCAATTATTTTAATATGTCAATTTGACTCATCAATTACTATCTTCTACAGGATAAAATTCAAACTCCTCAGTGTAATATACAAAGGCCCCTCATAATCATAACTCTAACTACCATTTCTTACCATTCTCCCACATAACTCTTTTATCTATATTCCAAACAAAACTATTTAACAGTTCCCCAAGCACCTGATGCTCTTGTTTATTTCCAACCTCTTGTTCACATACAGAAAAATTTCACTTAACCCTTGAGGCATCAATTCAGACTACCATTTCTGAATTAGTACTCTAGCCTAGTCATTGCCTCTTTTGGGTTTTTACAGCACTTTAACAAAGTTCTCAGAGTATTTAACATACTTATTAAAATATTTATGTGACAGCTCAAGCACATAACAAATCAACTAGTCTAAATTATGACCTGCCAATGGCATCAGGGCTTCAAGGGGAGCCAACCAGAACACAAAGAAGAAGAAGAAGAAGAAGAAGAAGAACAGGAGGAGGAAGAAGAAAAAGGAAAAAAAAAAGCTAAATATTGGGGTGCCAGGGTGGCTCAGACACTGGGCATCTGCCTTTGGCTCGGGTCATGATCCCAGGGTCCTGGGATTGAGCCTCACATTGGGCTCCCTGCTTCTCCCTCTCCCACTCTCCCTGCTTGTGTTCCCTCTCTCACTGTGTGTGTGTGTCTCTCTCTCTCGCTCTGTGTCAAATAAATAAACAAATAAAATCTTTAAAAAAAAAAAAGAAAAGCAAAATATTGTGTATGTGCAAAACATATGTATGAAATTTTTTTTTTAAGATTTTATTTATTATTTATTTGCCAGAGACAGAGGGAGAGAGAGCGAGCGAGCACAGGCAGACAAAGAGGCAGGCAGAGGCAGAGGGAGAAGCAGGCTCCCTGCCGAGCAAGGAGCCCGATGTGGGACTCGATCCCAGGACGCTGGGATCATGACCTGAGCCGAAGGCAGCTGCTCAACCAACTGAGCCACCCAGGCGTCCCATATGTATGAATTTTTTCTGGGGAGAAAGGAACCAAGTTTTCTTCACACTGTGAAAAGGATTAGTGACCTAAAAAGATTAAGAACCACTGCACTAAAATAATTTATTCATCTTACTTGTTTTTATATGACTTAATTTTTATATCCTTAATGGCCAGCACAAAGGCCAGATTTTATGAGGAGCTCAATAACTACCTGTAGAATGAATAAAGTAAAATAAAATTGGAAACGATGTTTTCCAGAAAGAAAAGGACAACATAAATACTAAATTATGCAAATTGTTAATTTTGTTCATAATTTTTTAAAAAGATTTATTTAATTTGACAGAGAGAGATCACAAGTAGGCAGAGAAGCAGGCAGAGAGAGAGGCGGGGAAAGGAGGCTCACTACTGAGCAGAGAGCCCAATGTGGGGCTTGATCCCAGGACACTGAGATCATGACCTGAGCAGAAGGCAGAGGTTTAACCAACTGAGCCACCCAGGCCCCCCTGTTCAGAGATTCTGCTTTAATGTAATAAACTGCCACCTGAAATTAGTCCCATTCTATGAAAACTCTGGTCAAACAGAAAATAATTTTCATTTGAACAGAATTAAATGTCATTCAAGATTTGATGAACTAATGTGTAAATAAATGTTCTATAGACGAACATGAAAGGCAAAAACACCTACACTTTTAGTCTGAGGCAAATGCTTCTATAGAAATGAGTCTGTTAACTGGACTAAAATACAAATGTAAAAAAGGGAAGTAGTGTATTTTGTAAATATATGGCTTTATTAAAAGTCTCTCGACTGATAGCTAAAAAATTAATATCAATCAGTACTTTCCTTTTAATTCATATAAATCTGACCCAAAAGATAAGAATTCACAAAGAGTAATTTTGATAACCTTTTTGTTTTTGACATTTTACTTCCAAACGTGTTAAGTACTATCTTTCCCCTTTCTTCCAATCCAATCAGTTGCAGTTTCACTAATCACCTTAAAATACTCACTTGTCCATGTTTCCAACACTCTTTGAAAAGCTTCCAATTATTAATATTTTTATAATCTTTAAGCCACAGAATATGCTGCTCACAGATCCAGGAATGTGGTATATCACTATATAATTTGTTTTCCTCCATGGGTGATTTTCTGCTCTCTTTAGGCTCTTCTTTTGGCTCCGGTTTTACATTTATTTTAGAGGCTTTATTTGGTGGAATTTTGTTTTCAACAACTGAAGCAATTATGTCATCAAGAATGTTTGGCATGGTCCTTCCACTTTTACCACTCTATTTGGGGAAAAGTTGTATTTTGAGAGGAAATGTATACATTTTTAAACTTTCACTTTTACTACTCATATAGCAAACAACCAACACGAACATTTTGTGTGCCTTCAAGAAATATCTAATCATGTCAGTGGATACACATCTATAGTCCCTACACTGTTCCTAACAGATAGGAACCAGAAGTTTGGTAGTCTTCTATGTTAGAAACTACCAGATCTGCAGAAACTCTTAAGTGCGGCCTTTTACATATTTTAGGACTAGTGCAGAGGAAACAGGTGGGTAGAATCTCCCATATACTTCTAAAGATCACTAAAAATTTGTGTCTATCTATGCAATTATTGTTTTTTATTTTCTTCTGCTACATAATTAGAAAAAAACCTGATTATCAAATATTTTGAATAATAAAACATTAACCATGTGATTTATTTCCCCTACTAGATACGTCGTTTTCAAATTCTGAAGGAGTCTCTTAGGGCTCTTCTCACATAAAATGCCCCTCCCCCAGCCTTTTTCACCTGGGGGGAAAACCCCGATCTCCAGCTTTTAAGCTATGAGATTTATAATGCAGGTGGAAGCATGCTCAGCATAAGTGTATTTTATTTCATCTGCATCTATTTCTTGTGTAGTTCACAGCCAAATCACCTAAATTTAAGGTCCATATGAAAACAAAAAAATCTGGCATCTTACTCACTGGGGTTCCCATTGAATACACTGGGGCAAAGGCAATCCCAGCATCTGTAGAACCCACACGTAGCTTGCCAGCGGTTGTGGTCAGCAAATCTCGTAGAGTTGAGCCTTGCTCATTATTCTGGGACACAGGAGGTGATGTTCTGCTATTTGGAGAATCAGGGCTGTCTTGTTCTTGCTCTTCTTTAATTTGCTTTTCAAGGGCAAATTCTTTGTTTTCTGAAATACAACATTTACAAAATTCAAATAAAATAAGCATGCTATGAAAGTACAGAAAAAACTGGGACCCTACATTTGATAATGAGAGGTAAAAAGTGTAGCACTAGTGATTTATTCACCTGAACACACACCAGAGGATGGATTAGATCCTTCAAAATGGAGTCAAACAGTTTGAATATGAAAAGGCCTTCCTCAATATCTTACACATGTAGCTGAGTTTGCACCTGCCACAAATGAAAAATGCTACAGCTAAGACAGGGAGAAAGTATAGTTTAAGTTACAAATCTACTGCCCTCCTGGTTTTAATGATATGCTCATCCACAAATGATTCTGTAACTAATTCTGATATAATCATAGGAAGGTGTGTTCCTAACAGTAGAAAACAATGTTTTCCTGAATCTAAGCCATTCATAATGTAAGCAAAAGACAAATGTAAATTGTAATAAGTGAATATTACACACTAATGTACATTGTTGGTTATATTATGGTCCTCTATTATATACTTAGTTATATTTACCTTTTTTTTCCTCTCTGGACTTTTGCTCTGCAAGATCTGCTAACCAATGCAGCGGTGACTGGGATTCTGGAGGAGTTAACTTGCTGTCTGTGCTTTCGTCACTCCCTGGGCTGCTGTTGCCTTTACTCTCAGACTTCTGAGGGTTATTTTGCTGCTGAGACTCAGGCATGCACAGAGAAATTTTATTACTGTGATTAAGAACATTCTGTAAAACCTGTAAGGATAGAGCAATTGAACTTTTAAAATACTACTTTTTCAATCATTCCAAGTTAAAAGTAGTAGTTATATTTATACAGTAACATAGAAAACACAAGTTTACCAAACACAAGTCCTAAATTGGATTTCAAATATCAAAGCTGAGTAATTTAACTAAGTGCTTCATTTGAATAATTAGATAGCTGTACTCACTTGAGATACACCATTCATTGCAGGAAAATTTCCAACTTGTATATTTTGTTTGTTAGTGCAATGACAATGGGATTTAATACCGTATTTTTCTCTAAGAGTGTGCATTGCATCTAGAAGATCTGTCAAAACTACAAAGAAATAATAGTGGTTAATAAAAGGACTGCCCCTAGTTGTTAAGATCCTAAAATATTTTCCTGTTTTTCTTGTACTGGCTTTTCTGTGAAAAAGTGAAAGTGAAAGTGTCCTTTCACTTTTCTTCCCAATTTTTTCTTCATCTCTTCCATCTATTTCAAGTTTGATCATTCAGCCAAATTCATGCTCTCTATTCTTTATTCTCTTACCTCTCCTATTAAAAACTCAGTATGCTCAAAAAAGGGAGAATATCTTAAATCTAATAAGCATTTTCATTATAGTCTAGTTCTCCCCCTCTAAATGGATCCTCTGGGGCTGGGCTTGCCTTAGTAGCTTTATTACACAGAAGATTCTAAGAACTGAGCAAGAACAATTCAAGATTAGATAAATCTTACCTCTCCAGTCTATGATACTCCTACATACTCCTAAATAATCTAGAGCAAGCAAGACCTATTACACTAAGTAAATAATGTGCGTTAATACTTACCAGAACCGGGTATAATTTGAGTTGGCATTAAATGTTTGTGATCATGAGGCTGTCCCTTCACACACTTCATCCAAGCATACAGTTCTTTATCTGTATGATTACAACATACATACTTTTATATATGTCATGGTTTTATAATTATAAAATTGGTGGCTTATATTTAAAGAGCTTAACAATTTTTTAAGATTTTATTTATTTGACAGAGGAGAGCAAGCACAAGCAGGGGGCAGCAGGGAGAGGAAGCAGCAGCCCCCGCCACTCCCCGCTGAGTAGAGAGCCTGATGTGGGGCTCAATTCCAAGACCCTGAGACCATGACCTGAGCTGAAGGCAGACACTTAACCAAATGAGCCACCCAGGTATCCCAAGAGTTCAACAATTACATAAAATGTCAACGGTAGCCTTCAATGTTCAGTTTTTTAAAAAATAAGACAGCTCCATCATTCTCAGAATTTTATAAAAACAAGGTACAAAATTGATGTTATTTAGCCTTTTCTAAAATTACCGTTATTTATTGTCATTAATGTATTTGTTATCTCTGCCTTATTTGATTTTAGCTTCTGTCACTAATCTCCTTTTATCTCTTCACTATTTTCTGTGCCCAACAGGGCTGCTGCCTGATCTTGAGTACACTAAACTGACACAAATTTGAGGCGACTGCTAACTATTTTCCTTTTATGCTTTCAAGACATGTAGAGGAACTGCCATGAGGTGTCAGAAAGCTGCTATTTTATACAAAATATTTAACTATTATTACTGCCTTCAAACAAGGCTCCATACCTAGAATTGTAAACATACTAAGGCACAGCATGAGGCAAATACTACATAGGAAAAATACTCAATTATCTTGATCTCAAGGAAATCTTTTTCTGTAAATTCAGTGACAAACGACAACTAATGTTGTGGCTGTAACAGCTTCAATAAGGTATCAGAAAACTCATTATATTCAGCATAAAAAATATCTACAACTATTACTTAATGAAAAGCTTCAGAGTAAATAAAATTCAAATCCAGTCTAAAATGGCTAAAACTGCTTTTCTTTAAAAGCTTTCCAACTAGGGGCGCCTGGGTAGCTCAGTCAGTTAAGAGTCTGCCTTTGGCTCAGGTCATGATCCTGGGGTCCTGGGATCCAGTTCCACACCTGGTTCCCTGCTCAACAGGGAGTCTGATTCTCTCTCCCTCTGCCCCTCTCCCCTGCTTGTGCTCTCTTGCTCTCTCTCTGTCAAATAAATAAAATCTTAAAACAACCACCAACCCAAACCCCAACTTTCCTTTCCAGAGCCTACACAGTAACTTATAAATGTTTTCTGTTTATATTTTAGACATGCTAAGTACCACTATATATAGCTACAATATAGTCAATATGAGTTTATTACAATATTTAACAGTGAAATAGATATACAGATAAGAGTACAACTCAAGGCATAAAGGTTAAACTAAAAAAAAAGATACAGTGACTGACAAACTATGCTTTTAAAATTAATAGTACTATGAATATTAATAGCAACACAACTAGGTTTATTATACATACCTTATCTTATTCAAAAAAATACAACATACTTATATATATGCATATAATGTAGCAAAATATAATAGATTTTTAATTTCGAAAAGGAAAATAAAAGTGATATAGAGTCAGGAAAAAGGAATATAAAATGAAGTTTTCTAACGGTGCAGCTAATTCTATTATCAGAAAATATCCAAATATATTTTTATAATTTTGAGAATAGTAAATGCCTAAAATCCATTCCTTTAAAAAAAAAATCTATTTATTTTATCGAGAGAGAGACAGAGAGACCACATGCAAGCATGCATGTATAATGGAGTGGCAGAGGGAGAAAACGTTCCAAGCAGACTCTGAGGAGTACAGAGGCCAATGCGGGGCTCAATCTCAACCCATGAGATCATGACCAAGAGTCAGACACCTAACCGACTGCACCATCCAGGTACCCTTAGAATGCATTCCTTACTACAGTTTCACATTTTACTCATATTTTCCATCTTTTGCATATCACAGAAACATCCAGCCATGATGTTTGGAAACATGTCCCTTACTCCAGGGGTCTTTTTGGTTAAGTGCTCAGTGTCTAAGAAAAAGTTAGAAAGGCTTTCGTTACCAGTGGAAAAGATACTGATGGCTAACTCATGGTTTATCTATCTGATATAAAATTCTGAAAAAGATAATTTTTAGGTGTTAAACAGTTTCTATCACTAAACATAACTTTACTTCTAATAATTCCACAATTTGAATCCTCTCATTTCATGATGACTTTATCCCAAACAAATTACTGAAAAATTTTAGGTTAACAGTATTAGGAAGCTACTTCCAAATTTGCCTTGGATAAATGTTTTCTAAAAACACTTTAAGCATGAGAAAAGGTGAATTTAGTTACTTCCTTTTTAAATTTTGTATCATCTCTAATTGTACTAACATGCAGAACACCTGTTTTTGTGCCATTTTATTTAGAAATTAGAAATAATAGCTTCAGAGACTACTTTTATTGTAATAAAGACTTTTTCATTCTCTAAGAACTAGAGGATAAATGATCCTGATGGAGGCATATTCTTGAACATTTTGATTTGAATTTTATGGTCTTAAGGACAGAGAACAAACTGAGGGTTAATGGAGGGAGGTGGATAGGAGATGGACTAGATGGTGATGGGTATTAGGGAGGGCACTTGTGGTGATAACTGGGTATTGTATGTAAGTGATGAACCACTGAATTCTACTCCAGAAACCAGTATTGGTTATACAGTTAATTACATTAACTTTTAAATAAAAAATTGAAGAAAAAAAAAAACTTTGTGGATCAATTATTTAAAAAAATCAGTTTACATGAGTAAGTGTAACAGGTTCTAGAATGGACTTCAGGTTCCTATACACTGGAATCTGAAAGTAGCAAAGCTTATTCTATATTGGGCTACATTAAAGAACTACCTGCTTGAGGGGGCCCCTGGGTGGCTCAGTCAGTTAAATATCTGACTCTTAATTTTGTCTCAGGAGAATGAGATCCAGCCCTCATGTCCACGCTCAGCAGGGAGTCTACTTGAGGATTCTCTCTCTCTCTCTCCCTCTGCCCCTACTCACACCCCACCTTTTCTCTTTAAAAGAAATAAATAAATCTTAAAAAACAACAATACCACAACTACCTGCTTGAAATGAGAGAGTGGAGCTTACTAATGAGGATAAAAGGATATAGATGCAGTTTTTATTCTAGAAAATCCGGCCATTAATAAACTTCACAAAGCTTCTTTAATGTAATATATTCAAAATAAAGGGAAGTAGGGGGGAAAAACCCCCTCACATACATATCATTTTCCAGATGAGTGATCCTAAAGAAAATGAACATTACAAAAATTTCAGTTTATAGACTTATAAACCAACCTCTAGAACTCTTCCTTTCCTTTGCCTTGTAACAATCTAAGCAGACCACAAATCCACATTTTTGGCAGACCCAATGAATGTTAAACAATGTTGCTTCACATGCGTCACACATTTCCCGGACTCCTCTCACTGCTCTTTTCCAGGCAATTTTGGCTGAAATACAGAGAAATAAAAATTTAAAGGCAAACATGGCTCTTTCACACACAATTTTCGCCGAAATACACAAAAACAAAAACTTAAAGGCAAACCAAGAACATCAAAGGATATATTAACTAAAGATCAACAGATTTCTTGAATTAGTAATTCTCTTCAGAAGATTTACATCTAATGGAGTTTATCAACATTAGCACTTTTAAGACTGACTGAATAATTCTCTGTTGTGAGGGACTATATGCTGTGCATTATTGAATATTTAGTGGCATCTGTGACCTCCACCCATTAGATGCTAGTACTCTATCACCCACCCTCAACCTTTCAGTTACACAACCAAAAATGTCTCCAGTCATTCACTGTTAAATATCCCTTGAGGGACAAACCACTGATTTAAGAGAAAAGGGGTAAAAGACACTAATATTCAGAGTAATTCATGTTAGGTGCTTTACCTATTTTTACACATTTAAATAAAATTAACTACTTTCTAAACAAAGCTATGATAGTTACTCCCATTTTATAATCATACAGTTAAAAGCAAGGAGTAAAGCTGAGATTCAAATACAAATCCATCTAACTCTGAAGACTCTGATGGGGCACCTGGGTGGCTCAGTCGGTTAAGTGGCTGCCTTCAGCCCAGGTCATGATTCTAGGGTCCTGGAATGGAGCCCTGTGTCAGGCTCCCCTGTTCAGTAGAGAGCCTGTTTCTCCCTCTCCCTGCTGCTCTGCCTACTTGTGCACTGTATCAAATAAAGAAAATCCTTAAAAAAAAAAAAAAAAAAAAGACTGTGATGAACCACAGCCCCTTCAAAACTTAAGTAATTGGTATGGACTATGTCTTTCTCTGGCAAATGCTGAAATTTCCCCGTTTCACTTCTGAAACACCCCTATGATGCTAACTATACATAATAATGGCAGAAACAGCACAATGCGATTGTGATTTCACCAACTGTTAATCCATTCATTACAGCCTCAGTTGGAAAATATGTTACCTTAAGTACATACAGGTGCATTTGTATGTAAAAAAAGTGTCATCAAAATTAAGTATCAATGAGACTAGGGAAAATTAGGGACTTAACCCCATTAAGTATACTTGAGAAATTTTAAAAATGAAATGTGTACAGTTGTATATTTAACTTCCTTACCATCCTTTTTCACCCAGGACAAAGCTGTTTTTTCCGATGTTACTAACTGACAGAACTTATCACCTATGATATCCAAGATGTATTTTGAAGTTTCTACATCTAGTTCATCATCATCGTAATTTTCATGTGTCCATAAGCTCATAGCTTCATCATCATATTGGTCAGGAGAAGAAAAACCATCTATTCTAACCACTCCATTTTTACTAAATGACAATCTGAAATATTAAAACATAAAAGGATTAGATACCTAGACAGAAGTCCAGTTTTATAAAGTTGTAAATTTATAATTAATTTACATTTTATATTATAAACATATAGTTATGCTAAAAATAAGAAAATAGGGTAGTCCTTCATATACACACATAATTATTAGTTAAATTTAACAAACTTAAATGACTCCCACAGTGTTATACAAATGGCAATGATAAGCAGCACCAATTTTAGGTTATTCAAGAAATAAGATTCTTTAAATCAAATATACACTATATCCAAGTGTTTGATAAGGACAAGAGTTAAAATCCTGCCCAAATGCTCCTTACAGTAATGCTTTATTTTACACATAATCTAAATCAAGACCGTCTGAAGTTGAAAATGCCCTAAATTGAGGTGCCTGGGTGGCTCAGTTGGTTTAGCATCTGACTCTTGGTTTTGGCTCAGCTCATGATCTCACGGTCCTGAGATCAAATCCTGAGTTGACCTATTGCGGTCGAGTAGCCTGCTTAAGATTCTCTCTCCCTCTGCCTCTTCCTCTGTACGTCCCCTCTCTCTAAATAAATATATACATACATAAATAAAAAGAAAATGCCCTAAATTACCTTAAGACGTTCACTGGGAGGATTAAAAAAATGCCAAGTACAGATACATTATTTTCATTTTTTTTTTAAAGGTTTTATTTATTTATCAGAGAGAGACAGGGGGAGAGAGCGAGCACAGGCAGACAGAATGGCAGGCAGAGGCAGAGGGAGAAGCAGGCTCCCCACTGAGCAAGGAGCCCGATGTGGGACTCGATCCCAGGACGCTGGGATCATGACCTGAGCCGAAGGCAGCTGCTTAACCAACTGAGCCACCCAGGCGTCCCATATTTTCATTAATTAAAATGACTATTTATGACTAGGAGGAACAAGGATGACACTCTCAAATGTTTATTAGGAACCCAATTATGTATGTTTAAGTTCCTCTCAGCTTATGACATCCAATTCATGTAATTACTCAATTCAGAAAATCTTAAGATAAATGGAAGGCAAAATTGCCATTCTTTTCCTTGTTGGTGGTTATTTTTGTTATCATATAGTATTTACTCTTTTTACTCACAATCAGGGGATATCAGCATATTACAGTTTATTCTCTTTTTTCAATGGACACCAAGAACATTCCTTTTACCACCATTTCTCATACTTTTATTGCCTAAACTTTTCTTCCTTTTTTTAAAACCAGATTTCTCCCTTTGTTATAATCCATCATTTCACTTCAGCTTTGTGTTATTATTTTTATCTCTTTCCTTTAAACCTGATTTTTTTTTTCCTCCTTAGAGAGGGATGGGGGAGCAGCAGAGGGAGAGACTTAAGCAGACTCCATGCTTAGCAGGCAGTTGACACGGGGCTCTATCTCACAACCTGAGATCATGATCTGAGCTGAAATCAAGAGTAAGACACTTAACTGACTAAGACATCCAGGCGCCCCAACCAACTTTCCTTTTGATTTCTTTTTCATCTTTTCTGCAATTCCATGTGTACGACCTTTTACAACTATTCTTTAAAGTTGTCTGTCCTTTGGGGATTATTGGCTAGAAAGCCCATGAAGTAAAAATAAGAAACAGAACCTATTCTTTTTACTGAACTCTTAAAAGTCTATGGGCCCCTGGCCGGCTCAGTTGGCTGAGCGACTGCATTCGGCTCAGATCATGATCCTGGAGTCCTAGGATCAAGTCCCGTGTCGGGCTCCCTTCTTGGCAGGGAGTCTGCTTCTCCCTCTGCCCCTCCCTCTTCTCATGCTCTCACTCTCTCATTCACTCCCTCAAATAAATAAATATATTTTTTAAAAAGTTTAAAAAAAGGTCTATATATGACTTTAATATTGAAGAATTATTTAGTAATGCTAATATTACAGTAGAATGTAGGAGAGTAACAACTACAAGTTGTTTTTATACTTACTACAAAACCTGTGAAATGTGACAGGACATGGCACTGACATCCTTCTTCTCCTAACTCATATTTTTATAGCTACACATTTAACAAAAGTATGGGTAGTCCGATGTAATGCAATGACTTTAGTTTAATGCCTAGACTGTTTACCTACATTTATAGACTATTTGATTGCTAGCTAATACACAGATATATATATATAAATAAAACACTGTTTTGGTCAAAGTATATAAACTTTTAAAAATTCCTTAAGTCGAACAAATTACTGTTTCCTATTATTTTCTAGAAAAAATAGTAACATTTTTTCATGAAGGATGAATCAATCCTTCAAAGTAAAAGGCCATATTAACACAAGTAACAATATGAATTATGAATTTAGTCCCATAATTAGCTACTATTAAATTTACCATTAAAAAAGTTTAATACTCTTTTATAATGTTTCAGAAACAGTGAAGCTCAAAGGACTCATTTCCACCTTTATATGGGACCCTAAGAATGACAGTATAACTTTCAATAGCGAATAAACCTAATTAATTATTTTCACTTACCGTCTAAAGTAGTAAAATCTACAAAACACTGGTGAATGAGTTGGTTCTTCTCCTTTTTTACTCCGAATAAGTCTACATTCCCGGCACTTTTGCAAATTAGGCCCTATCTCACAGCAGGAGTCATCCTGTAAAAAGGATTCCCCAGTTTGCTTCAGCTTCTTGACTTTACGCCAATCTTTTAATACTGAACGAGGGATACCAGCTGTAAAACCAGTAGGAAATTATTAACAGGATTAAAATTTTTTAAAAAAGCACATACACTCCTTGAGATAAAATTCAAGACAAGTACACAACTGTCATAATATATTAAGACTATAAAAAAGAACCAAAGACATTATAGGTCTACATCCTCATTAGTAACAGAAAAGTCCACAGCAGCATTTCTATTTACTCACTTTCTATTAATCAAATGAACTCTTATTGTCAGTATACTAGAAATGCAGAGCCGAGTAAATCTTCCAGTTGACTGAAATCTTTACATATTAAATAATCATACTTGTATAACAGCAAACACAGGAATCATTCATTTTCTATGTAAATCTGTAGCTAAAAATATAGCCCTTCTACACAGGAATTTGATATATGCAGGAGAAAGTTCTTTTAAGATCCACCCAAAGAACCTGAAGACCAAAAGTTAATACTTTTAGAAACTACAGGCTAATTCAAACATACCTGTATGATTTTGAAATATCTAATCTGATTCTCCCAAGTTAAGTGTGGCTCATTAAGACAAATGCTAATTTTGGGGCGCCTGGGTGGCTCAGTGTGTTAAAGCCTCTGCCTTCAGCTCAGGTCATGATCCCAGGATCCTGGGATCAAGTCCCACATCGGGCTCTCAGCTCAGCAGGGAGCCTGCTTCCTCCTCCCTCTCTGCCTGACTCTGCCTACTTGTGATCTCTGTCAAATAAATAAATAAAATCTTTTAAAAAAAAAAAAAAAGACAAATGCTAATTTTAGAATACCAGAATTTGAGAGAAGAGGGGTAAGCTATTTCTCTTAGTACCTCTCCCTCACGATGATGGTCTCCATTTGATTCAATATACTGACAAGGCCGTTAGTACCTTCTAGAAAATAAAATGGTTTGAAGAAAATAAAAAAGCCAGTATTAACTTGACTTTTTGATGGTAGAAAGAAAAGCATCAGAGAAGTCTAAAAAAAAAAACCTCAGATGACTAATATTTGAAGAAATTATTTATTTATACTCTACATCATTGCCCCATGTTTATTAACTTAAACTTAGCTGTTGTAATAATACCGTCTCAAGTTATCACTCATCCAGAGGACAGATTAAAAAATTAAAAGCAGGGGTGCCTAGGTGGCTCAGTGGGTTAAAGCCTCTGCCTTTGGCTCAGTTCATGATCCCAGGGTCCTGGGATGGAGCCCCAAATCGGGCTCTCTGCTCAGTGGGGAGCCTTCTTCCCTCCCCCCACCCCGCCTCTCTGCCTACTCGTGAGCTCTCTCTGTCAAATAAATAAAATCTTCAAAAAAAAAAAAATTAAAAGCATGTTTATTTAAAAACAACCTATATTGGGACAAGCCAATATCAAACTCTTAAAAGTATACTTACAATATATCTGTATGTCAGTTATGAGATTTACATAATTTGCTATTTCTGTCATGTTAAAACATATTTCCTACCCTGTGTTTTCTAATTACTCAGATGTTGTGGAACAGAGACAGTTAACTATTCTCCCAAGACTATGCACTTCTTGCAGAAACATGTATCAGACCTTTAAGAGCTCCCACATCACTTACCTGTGCATAGTATAAGCGGTACAATGACAGCAAGGTAACACATCTTATATTGTGTTTAAGCTCTGAGACGACCCATTTAAAATCTGCTTCCAGTTATTAAGACCTTTTAGGATTGTTGCCTGGTTCTTTAAAATGACATGTTTCCCCCTGCTTTATTTCTAACTTAGGGAAGCCATCTGGCTTAATCCACTAAAGAAAGACCTATTACATGCACACAAACCACTTATGGAATAAAATGTTTCCAGAACTTTATATAAAGGGTTTATTATCTCTTCCACTATATATAAGATAGATTTCCCCTATAGAAAGTATCAAAAATTCAGAGCTTTTAGAAGTCAGAATGAACAACAAAAATGGTACACCACTCATAAATTTTTACTTAGCACACTTGCCTCCAATCATTTACTTACTTGTTTACTTATTACACTTAGAATAAGCTAAATTCAATCTATTTCTATTTTGACTAGAAAACAACTATTAACACCAATATGCTTTTACATGCCAGGTAACGGTACAGTTCAAAGAGTATGGATAACCATACCACCGTGAACCACTTAAACAGTATTATAATAAAAAAACAGACATTTCAAGGCAAATCTCAATTCTGTGACACAAAACAGACACTTAGAGCTACTTCTTAAGTTTAAACGGATGCGGGGCTCCTGGGTGACTCAGTGCATTAAGCCTCTGCTTTTGGCTCAGGTCATGATCCCAGGGTCCTGGGATGGAGCCCCACATCAGGCTCTCTGCTAAGCAGGGAGCCTGCTTCTCCTCTCTCTGCCTGCCTCTCTGACTGCTTGTGATCTCTAGCAAATAAATAAATAAAAATATTAAAAAAAAATTTTTTTTAATGTTTAAAAAAATAAATTTAAACGAATACATAAATTACAAAAACATGAAGGCCCAGGTCATAAAGACGGTTTTTATATTATAACTTTTGGTTCTAAATTAGGCTACACATCATGGTAATTAACTCCTTTTAGAACTATTACAACAGTATTTGTAAAATAAAATAACTTTCTCTTTCAATTCTATGTATCTTAATTTATTGGCAACATCTAAAATCTAAACTTTGAGAATAAGATATTTAGTCAGCGAAAAATACCTAGTATTCCTTTTACCATTAGAAGATTTTTAACCTTAGTCCTCAATTTATTAGCAAATCCTCAAACACAGTTGCTCTAGCCAACAGAAAACTAGAGAGGAAGAAAACAGAAACAAACACATGCTAACCTTTAATCTCTGATGTCATCACCTTAAAAAATCTTTCTTAGGATACAGAAATTAACTGATTATAATAGAACCAATGGTCTTATAACAGGATTTATATTTAACTTTGATTAGCAATTTCAGTTTATAAAATAAAATTATATAAGAATTTAGTCACGAAAAACAGCCAACTTTTAATTATCATCATGAAAACGCAGCAGATATGAATACATTCCAAAACAGCAGATAAAATCTATTGTGCCTGGCTTTAGAATGTACTAAGAAACACAAGTTTCTTTATAGGTGTTATGTGTATATAATTAACACATGTATAACAGTGTATATAATCACATTATATTCTCTAAGTACAGACTTAACTTACTCTTTTTGACTATGAAATAAGGTCGTATTTAATCCATGAGACAGATAATCCACTGAAATTTGGAAGTTAGATTCATAAACTACCAATTTAGAGAACTTTTCTAGATAGCCATAACAAAGGCTAGACAACTCTGGCCATAATTAATAGATGGCAATTAACAGTCACTTATTATTATTTTGGACTTAGGAATAGATGGGGCTTAGAATACTCTCTCTGAGATTAATTTTTAGGTACTAAGGAGGAAGAGATTTGACTAGGCATCACAAGTTGAGGGGAAAGTACTGATTCTAGTCTTTGAGCTCTTGGGAACATGTACATTTGGTCTTAAAATGAAATAGAACAGGTACTTCATTAAGAGTTAATTTTATAAATTTTCATTAAGAGTTAATTTTATAAATTTAATGTCACAAGAGCTTTCTAAGTATTAAAAGCTGGAAGATTCCCATCTCCATTTTCTGTAAATTTAACTCAAGTATTTGTATACCCAATACCAAACAAAGGAAATGTTACATGAAACAGAAAAGAAAACAATTACTGACCACACTAAAAGTCTCTTAAGAATTCACTGGGGAAGTAGAACACATGAGAAAGAAAAAACAACACCATACACAATCCAAAAGTCAAATAAATAGTATGTATCCTGTATCCTCCATTGTCAATGTCCCTTTCATTCTTCTATGTTTGCATTGAGTCTGTCAGCCTCTCTGTCTCTAGTTGAGCTTGTTTTCCTTTGGTTTTTTACTTTCTGACTGTCCTTTTCTATGATTCCATCCTCCTGTTTTTCTCTCCTTCAAATTGCCTCTGGCTTCTACACAGGCATATAAAAAAACCTCATTCAGTGAAAAGGCCCAAATAAGAGGCTTCAAGCATCCAAATGCTTGTGAAAGTACTTTTTGAATGTCCACACTGCCACATATTTCCTATCTTGTATGTGGATGAATACACAGGTATAGTGAACTATTAAGTGCTTTCTGCATTGTGTAACATACCTAAAAAGAAATAAGCAAATTGAGAAAAACCACTTCTAGAGTAAAAACATAGAAACACTTTGTAGTGTATACTACTGACAAGCATCACTTATTTTGTCCCGCTAAGGCCACAAACAAAATGTAAATATTATCAGTTTTGAAACGTTTACTTACGAAAATTCTTCTTGAATACAGAAATGAGCGCACAAAACCACAATCCCTTCCTTTTATTTAGCTTTTACCCATTATTAAGAACTTCCTCAGTGAGTAGCAATATTAGTTAAATAGAAGGTAATTTCAATAAACTTTTGATACCAGGTAAGAGAAATAGAGCCACATCCACATTAACTGAAGCAATTTTCTTCTAAAAATGTGACTTAAAGGAAGTACATGTGAATAGGATTTCTTTTACAACTACATCATGGTAAAGGATTCTTAATTATAAGGAATCCTCTTTTGGTGTGATTTCAACAGTTCTTAGAAATGGTCAAAATTCTGAATAACTACTAAATCACACATTGGCTTGTCAATATGAATGCTAGGTAAAACATGTATCTACAAGTCTATTAAAAATGGAGACAGGTCTTCTCTCATTTCCTTTTTCAGATACTTGTAAAATGCAGAAATGAGGTCAATGAGCACATACAATAGACAAGGACATGCAAACAAAGTCAAAAGATGCCTTTTAGCTCACTAATCTTTCGAGAAAGACACCCTTATTTCTTTAGACAACATTATTTCAAGAACATACAGCCCACTATACCTAAGATTTAAAAAAAAAAAAAAAAAGCAACTTACCACTATTATTGTTGCTCTGCAATTTCAGTTTACTTTTTTCTTTGGCACTCCTGCTGAGGACCCCATTGGGTTTTAAATCTTCTTCTATGTCACCTTTTTTCTTCTGCAAATCATTTTGCTTCTTTTTGTAAGTTGGCTTAGGTTGCCTCTTAGTCCTCTGCTCTGACTTGCTTTCACTTTCATCTGAGTCTCCACTTTCAGAGCCAGATTCGTAAGTTCTTTTGGCTTTTCTCCTACTGACTTTATCATCTTTTACATATTTATCAACTATGATCTTACTATCTACACTATTTTGTATATCATTAGATGTAGAGGCTATTAAATTGACAGAACATGGCTTAATAATTTCTGATACAGAATTCCCTGAATTTTCCATTTTATTAGTATTTTTATCTTCCTCTGAGTGTCTAGTAAGCCAGGCCTTTTTCAGCTTAGTATGGTAGTTAGGTTGACTTGTCTGGGATGCTTGCCCATTTCCTACAGAGTTTGCTTTGTTTATTGTACTACAGACTACAGTGCTATCCAAAAGAGGGGAGGTTGTAGATGTCTGATTTTTCACAGCATTAGGTTCAGTCTCAGTGACATTACTACTTTTATACTGAGCTGCAGCCAATGCTGCCTTGTGCTTTTTTAAATGGATAAAATCAGTTGTGCCTGAGAACCCAGAACTGGGCTGAGCAGCACTTCCTGTCTGACTACTGGCTGGTGTAACTGGAGCTGTGGTGCTGACCCTGCATTCTTGTATTTGAGCCACTGAATGACTGACACTTTTTGAAGAGGTACATTCTGAGGATTTAGAGGCCAAAATGGTATTTGATAAAGAATAAATTATTTCTGAACCACCCCAGCTGGAAACACTAGTGGTAGTGGCAGCAGATGTGAATACATCCGTTTTGGTATTACACATTGTATTTACAGCAGACATGACTGAACTGGGAACACTGCCCTGTGAGACAGCCTGGACATTTTTTTCAGATTTTATGTGAGCACTGTCTGAATTCACACTTGGCAGAATGATTCTTCCAGTCTCTCCAGCTTCTGCTGGTTTGAGGCAATCTGTTTGGTTTGCCCCAGTTGAAGATCTTTCACTAACTCGATCTTTGGAACCTGACTGCATTGCTGGCACACTCTCAAGTTTTGTACGAGATGGTGGACGTACAATGACAGATGCCATAGCAGCCTGTGACTTTCCACTGCTTTTCTCTACATGCCATTCAGCTTTCTCTTTACTGAGGTTATTATTAGATTTCCACATTTCTGACAAACTTTGTTCAGAAGAACTCTTAAAATGTGCCTGAGAGTCTTTCGGCTCTGGAATTAGAGTTGGAGGCTTTTGTGATTCTTGAACTTTCCCACCAGCATTTACAGGCATGACTGGGGTTAAAGTTGGAGGGGAAAGACTACTATAGTTGCTTTCCTTTCTTTCCAGGCTGTGATGGATTGGTGGATGAAATACTGGTGCTCTGTGCAAAGCAGGCATGCTCCGGAGTGCATTTGTAGAAGAAACTGTCAAATGGGTAGGACTCCTACAATCATTTCTGAAAGTGGTTACTGAGTGAGAAGCAATTTGATGGGGAAGATGTTCTGGTATCTTGCCTACTAAACCTTCACTTTCTGGTTGGTGTTTAATTAAAGGTGGAGGCTTTGAAAGAGATGAAATAAATGAAGTCAGAGTTTGAGGATTAGCTGCTACTGCAACAGAATTACTCTGTTTTTCAGTGTAAATATTTGAAACCTCTTTGGATGGATATGACCGTGGTGGTTCATTGACCACACTATTAGATAATGTAGTGAAATAGTTACTTTGGGGCAAACTCTGAGGCACTGAGTGCTTCATTTTATAAAGATCTGATACTGAACATTCTACATCTTTGTCTTGTTTGAGGATGACATGGCTTTTAGGGCTAGAAGATGACAATGGTACTCTGGAATAATTATCCCTCTCACCCTCAAGCCCCTTGACTTTAGTTGTAAAGGGAGCAACATCAATACTTTCTTGAAGGATTCGACGATGTTCCTCCTTATATTTGTGTAATCTCTCTCCAGTTTCCTGGGGTTGTCTCTGTAATTGATTCAGTACAGGATCCACAAAATGTCTGTGCAATAAACCATCTTTTCCAGTCTGTGATCTATTTAGATCCAAGTCATTTTTCGCTGATGTGGATGCAACAGAACGTAAAGGTTCAATAAAAGCTTTCCTCTCCAATTCACTGTAAAGAAAACACACATAAAGGTTTCTATAATAACTTTTTCTTGAATGATATGAAGATAGCATCTATGCGATATTATGAAAGTAAAACACAACTTTGCATTTACTTTAATACTCCTGAGTATATTAGAAAATATATCAAAATGGAAAGAACAGTACTCATTCAAAGCTTACTTTTAAGATGTTTATTAACTTAAAATAACCTGTTTAGAACGTGAATTAAGAAAAACTATAAAAAACAGAGTTTTTTTTTTGTTTGTTTTTGTTTTTAAAGAGAGATACAGAGCACAAGTAGAACAGCAGGCAGGAGAGGAAGAAGCAGGCTCCCCACTGAGCAGTGAGCCAGATGCCAGGCTCAATCCCACCTGGGATCCTGAGCCAAAGGCAGACACCTACCCAACTGAGCCACCCAGGCACCCCAAGACAAAGTATTTTTAAGTTTAAGGCATTAGTGAACTTACTCTTTATGGTGATCTATTAAACTTTTTGTCAATGGTGGACTGGAATGTGCTGTAATTTTAAGAGACCGATGAGGCTCTGCACTGGAAGGTCTGACAGGAATGTGACTAAGTAATCCAATACCATCTGCTGAAGTCACAGGGGTGGGTTGATGTAACCAAGGACTGGGAGAATTCTATTTAACAACAATAACAAAATATATATATATATATATATATATCAGACTTCAGTTACTAGAAAAAGCTAAACACAGTATCATTACAAGACTATAATGTATATTTACGAAGCATATGACTTTTTCTAAATGCATCTTATGAAAAATATTCAGACAAGTAACTAACATAATTATGTGGATTTTTCCATATGATGGAGAAAATCAATCAGCATCAAATTTGTCATTTGCAAAGATTTGTTACTACTGAATGTAGATCTTGAAATCACTGCCTTTAACTTATAAATGTACAGAAAGTCTAGTTCATCAGATTTCCAGTCATTCTAACACTAAAAGTATACTGCTAATACAAAAACCAGAATGTTAAAGTACATGTAACCAGAGACAGAAATATCAAGTTCATTTGCCAATATTTCTTTTCAAAAATAACAAACTTTTTCAATATAACCATTTACTTAGAATAGAGAGAAGATTTTATTTTCAAAGCCCACTTGTACTCCATTTCACTATAAGCTATAAAACACTGTTGGATCATTAAACTTGGGAGGTATGGGGGGCACTGGGTGGCTCAGTGGGTTAAGCCTCTGCCTTCAGCTCAGGTCATGATCTCAGGGTCCTGGGATCGAGTCCCACATCGGGCTCTCTGCTTGGCAGGGAGCCTGCTTCCCCCTCTCTCTCTGCCCGTCTCTCTGCCTACTTGTGATCTCTCTCTCTCTGTCAAATAAATAAAAATCTTAAAAAAAAAAAAAAACCAAAAAACAACCTTGGGAGGTATGGAAGTACAACAAAATTAATTTTTTATATATCAATAAATACGCTGCTTTTCTCGTTCTGTGTATTTGGTGACTTTTTTTTTTTTTTAAGATTTTATTTATTTATTTGAGAGAGAAAGGGAGAGAGAGAGAGAACCAAGTAGGACAAGGGAAAAAGGGAGAAGCAGACTCCCCTGCAAGCAGGGAGTCCGACACGGGACTCAATCCCAGGACCCTGAGATCATGACCCAAGCTGAAGGCAGATGTCTAATGACTGGGCCGCCCAGGTGCCCAATATTTGGTGACATTTATCTCTGTGTTGATATTTAAAACTCTCATTACATGCTTAAGGAATGTTTCTATACTATGACACACCGATGTTTTTTCAGAATATACTTTGTGGAGTTATATACCATCATGATATTGGGAAAATATAATCCCCTTTGGTTTTAACAAAGAGAGTAAGTTTTACATCTCAAAGTGATAACGCAAAAGCAACTGATATATCACATCAAAAACATGCTCCTGTAAAACTGCTTAGATTATGTATTATAAAGCACAAATCTCACATTAGAGGAAAAAATATAGATATACATGCATGAGGATTATTCAAATATGTGTAAAAGGACTCAGTTCTACATGATCCAGAAGTATTAAGTTGCAATCAATTATAGTAACAATTTTTAACTATAAAATATCATTAATAAGTATTTCCTAATATTTTCTTTTCTTCTCACAATATTAAGAGGTCATTTTTGCTCAAAATGTTAAATATACTCCTTTAAATTTTTATATAACAAATGAAAATTTCGTAGGCTTGTTTTTAGTTTAACAAGTTTGTGACCAGTTAATAAAACATTTTATGCCCTTATATACATGGAGGCTAGAATGACATATACTGAGAGAAATTCCTACCCAAGCTAGTTCTGTTACTTAGATTGGTTTTTCAGGGTTGGGAAATTACAGAAGACAACTTAAAACTGTTTGCCAGCTCATGTGTTGTTCTAGCCTGTCTTTGTCCAGTATCAACTGCATCTAACATTCAAGGAATGAGAGCAAAGGGTCAGAGTGAAAATGTGGGTGTATTAGGCACTAGGGTCACCAAGCTTGCTTTCAATAATGGCAAGGAGGATACTGTAGTAATTAGTGACTCTTCTACTACATAGTATTCCAGTAAGATTCCACCTACCACAAGTTCAATAGTAACATCAAGAATGGACATGAGAAGCTCATGAATCAGATCAAAGCAGGCACAATTCTTCTAGAATTGAAATCCTGCCAGCATTGAATGTGGGCATGCTGGTACAGAATAAATTATGTTTATGGGTAACTATGTTAAAGAAGGCCAAAGCTCATATAGGAGTGAAGCCCAGAAGAGTTGATAGTTGTTATGGGATTAAACCATACACTCAAAGTATTAGACCATACACTCCAGTATCACTCAAAACTGTTAGAACTCTTATCTTGCACAACTAACCACTTGATGCCCCTTACTATCAAGGGCAACAATCACAACTTGGGAATCAAGGAAGGACTCATGACTATAATCTATTGCTATCACTGCTACCAAAATATAACAATTCCTCTGAACTTCACAACTTTAATCTATGTCATCACTGCTACCCAGAGTATAACAATTCCTCTCAAACTTTTGGCATGAGGCTCACCACCCTGCGTCTATTACCAAGGCTCTACATAAGCAGTCTTATCCCGGAAGTGAGCAGTTCACTAGCAGTACCTTTCAAATTATCACCTCCAACATATTTACTGTACTTCTTGCTCAAATGAGAAGGAGGTCAAAAATACACAGGTTCATTGGAGCACTATCCATAATAGTTAAGAGGTGGATGTAACCCAAACTCCATCAACAAATGTATAAAGAAAATGTGGTATATGCACATATGAACGTTACACAGAAGAACATTACAAAGGAAGTCATGTTACACACCACAATGTGAATGAACTTCAGTGAACTTCAAAGACATCATGATACATAAAAGAAGCAACAAAAGGACAATACTGCATGATTTTATCAAATGAATTATCTACAGCAGTCATAATCACAGAAACATAGTAGAAAGGTGGTTGGCCAAGAAAACTGGGGAAAAAAGAAGGAAATTACTGTTTAATGGGTATAAAGTTTCAGTTTTGCAAGATGAAAATGTTCTAGAGATCTGCTGCACAACAATGTGAATATACTTAACACTACTGAACTGCATACTTAAAAATGATTAGGATGGTAAATTTAATGTTAACTGCTTTTTACCACAAATACAAATAAATACAAATACAAATAAATAGTATTTAAAAAAAGATTCTGGGGGATACTTGAAGAGAAACCTAGGCTACACCAATAACTAAGTTGTGTACTGGAGTTTAAGATACCAAGTCTCACTATTTTTGATATTGGGTGTGGTAATGACCTCAACAATCATTTCTTTTCTTTCCCTTTTTTTTTTTTAAGATTTTATTTATTTATTTATTTGTCAGAGAGAGAGCGAGCGCGCTCCAGTGAATGAATGACTACGATGAGCAGGGAGAAGTGCAGAGGGAGAAGCAGGCTCCGCACTAAGCAAAGAGCCCGATATGGGACTCGATCCCAGGACCCTGGGATCATGACCTGAGCCTAAGGCAAATACTTAACTGACTGAGCTACCTATGCATTCCTCAACAATCATTTCTTAGTATGAAAAGAAATTTGGCTAGAGAAACCACATTAGCTCATGAAGGAGTAAGAGCTCTCTATACCACCACCTTCAGTAACATTGCTTATATTTGATGTTGACAGGATCTCAGCCCCAACTTTACTCCCAAATACCATAAGTCTCCAACCTAAGCACCCTCACAAGAACATGGGCCTCAGAGAGTCATAGCTTGTAACATACCACCCAATATATCTAACTGGAGGATATAACAACAATCTGTCTTAAAAATAATTTGATGATGGGGCACCTCGGTGGCCCAATTCTTGTCCAATTCTTGATTTCGGCTCAGGTCATCATCTTGGGGTTTTGAGATCGAGCCCTGAATCGGGCTCTGAGCCTCACATGGAGTCTGCTTAAGATTCTCTCTCTCCCTCTCCTCTTTAAAAAAACAGTAAGATGATCATACATACAAAAGTCTCACAATTTTGTATAAATTTTACTCTACAAACTTCACTTCTAGGAATTTAGCTGAGCAAAATAATTATAGATAGGTACCATAGTTATGAAGACATTCATTCTTCATAATAGACATGTCAGAAGCAATCTAAGAGGCTTTACTTCTTAATTTTAAATTGTCTTTTTAAAATAAACAGGTGTGGGGTGCCTGGGTGGCTCAGTCGGTTAAGCATCCGCCTTTGGCTCAGATAATGATCCCAGGGTCCTGGGATTGAGCCCCATGTCAGATTCCCTGCTCCTACCTCTCCCACTTCCCTTGCTTGTGTTCCATCTCTCACTGTCACTCTCTCTCTCTCTCTCTCTCTATCAAATAAGTAAATAAAATCTTTAAAGAAATAAAGTAAAATAAAATAAAATAAAATAAATAGGCTTTCCTGAGATTTCACCTTCTGTGGTTTCAAAGTTACTAAGTATCAAAAGTTTCACCATAATTGGAAAAATAAATGTTTAAAAAATTCTAACACATTATAATAAAATGTGATTAATGGTGATTAATAAGTATATACTAATGAGGCAAATCACAGTGTAACTTACCCTCCTTAATGAAGATTCAGCATTAACTGCATTTTCTGGGTGAACCCACTTTGAAGAAGGTAGACCAAGTCCTGAGTATGCATGTGTTCCATTTGGATATTGCCAAATAATTGGATAAAGTCCAAGCTGATTATATGAAGCAGAAGGATGGGCTTGTCCAAGAAGATGAGGTGACTGGTGCTGTAACAACTGTTGCTGTTGCTGGTGTGCTAATGCTAAGTGGCTCAAGCTGCTGGCATGTGCAGTCTCTAGTCGTGGGTGGCCACCAAGTAGGGAGGCAGTAGGCACTCCAGGTAACACGGCAGGAAGTAAATGAGGGTGATGAACAGAATGGTGTGGACCACTAGTCAGAGGGTGTGTGTTAATGGTAGGTAATGGAGTTTGACTGGATGATCCAGCAAGTAAGTGAGGGGCAGGAGTTAAGGCAGGGTGATGGGTACCCGGATTTAAACAGGTTCTATGGGATGAAGAATGAAGAGGAAAGGGATGCTGGTTTAAGAAAGGTGAAATGTGATTAGCTCCTGTTTCTGACCCAACAAGTGCAGGATCTCTGTAAACTGTGAAATGCTCATTTTTATCAATAATAAGCGGGCTCTTTGTAGCTTCCAATGTACTGCCTCGAGTAGGAACTGAATGAAAACTGCATCTTGATAATTCATGTTCTATCTTATTTGCTAGTCTTCTCTCACCAGCAGCTTGGTTGTTCACATAAGTGGCCTTAGACTTTACAGAATCAGGAGAATGGGTAATTTTGGGTTTAATAACTTCAGGTGAGGGATTTGATTTTGTCTTGAGAGCATCTGCTGAAGTATTAAGCTTAGATTTTACTGTCTCTGGGGGTGGGCTTCGTTTATGTAGCTTATCTTCTGTGACAGAAACTGTACTTAGAGAAGACATGTAAGAGACATACTGATTTTTCTCTTTTTCCATATTCGGGTGATCATTTCCTGAGGAAACACTTCTAACATTTGATTGGGTTAAATCTACTTTAACTACATCACTAACCCAGCTCTGATCAGAATCTTGTTTTGCTGTTTCCAAGTATTTCGCATTTGCGATAGAATGTTTTGAATCGTTAACATTAGGATCCATTTTCTGAAGTGTCTGAAGGCCAAAGGTACTTGAGATTTCCTGAGCCACCTTTTCTGAATTAGTATCATTCGTAATATCAATAACACATTTTGGTGTGGGTGGTCTGGATACAAACTTCTCCTTTGGTAATAATTCCAATGTATGTGTTTTTTCCATACTGCATTCCTGAAGAAGTAAATCATTAGGATTATGATCAGAAAGTGTGGCCTGCTCTGATGAATGAATAATCATATTTTCTTGAAGCTGAGAGTCAAGAGATTTCTGTTTCTCTGGTTCTTCATGTTTTTTATCTTCCTGTATTTGATCCCAGGGAGGCTGGCTATCTATTATTAGTGTCTCTTCTCCTACTTTCTCATTATTCTGGGATTTTCCTTCTTCTCCATTTATCTTTGAAGTGTTTTTATTTTTCAACTCATTCTCTGGCTTCTGCTCTGAGGAATTATTTATCATTCTCTTATTTGAATTTTCTGAGTCACTGCTCTCAGAAAAATCTGAAACATTGTCGGTTCGTAATCTTTTCATATTTAGTTTCTTTTCATCCTCCTCAGGTTTCCTTCTTTTATTCATCAACTGTTTGTTTTTCCCTTTAGGATTTTCTGTAAAATTTAAAAAAAGGAACAGTTTTATTTTTCATAATTAAAATATTAAATTAGTACATCTTTTTTTTTTTTAAAGATTTTATTTATTTATTTGACAGAGAGAAATCACAAGTAGGTAGAGAGGCAGGCAGAGAGAGAGAGGAGGAAACAGGCTCCCTGCCGAGCAGAGAGCCCGATGCGGGACTCGATCCCAGGACCCTGAGATCATGACCCGAGCCGAAGGCAGCGGCTCAACCACTGAGCCACCCAGGCGCCCCTAAATTAGTACATCTTAAATTTATTTGTTTTATTTGTTCTCATTCCCTTAAAAAGAAAAATGAATACTACCTCCTCGTGCTATATAATCATACTTTTCCTCCTTCATCTTCTCTTCATCTGGTATACTGCTATCTGAGCCCTTCCTCTTACTTGGACGAATATTTCTTTGTTGCTGTTGCTGGTGGGTATTCTGTTTTGGTACAGCAGCTTGGGAGTTCATTGCTGGTCTGGGACTATTTGCTTGGGCACGTGTATAATGACCCTAAAAATAACCAGTTTAACAATGATTATTTACTACCTGATCCTAAGTAATCTGAGGAAAAATATTTTATAATAATATATCACAACAACATACATACGTGAACAGTGTTGCTATTTTGACTGGCACGAGACCTTCGCCGTGATGTAATGCCAATATTTTCACCTTTTAACAAAGAGTGAACAACATCATCTAGAAAGGTCATTTGAACCATAGAAGGATCGACATTCTGTGGTTCTAGTACCTAATCCATGACACAAAACAAGAACAAAAATTAAATCCAATCAGCTAGCCAATATAACACTAGATATAAAAACAAGGATAAGAATTAATCAGCAGTATAATACCAAGTCACAAAATGTATTTCAACAATAAGAAGTAATTTCTAAAAACCAGCTATAAAATAAAACTAAGAAGGTAGAGTTTAAGAAGAAAATAGCAAAAAATGTGCAAATGAATACAAATAATAGTAATTTTAAAAAGACAGGTTAAAGAAGCAACTCCTTTAAAAACGAAAGGCAATTCAAAGTCTCCCTGAGAAGTTTGTCACCCTTTTAGGAAAAAAATTAAATACAACCAAATAATATAATTTATTCAGCATTTTGGCTAAAATTTTAACCCAAATCATTTGGATTGTTTTCAATGGGGCATTCAATTTGGAAGGTGTAAATTTCTTTTTTTTCCTTTTTGGTAAATAACCCACAGCTGTGAAAGATTTAAAAATCAAGACATTCAGATTGTTCTTTAAAACTTCATATGAATTTTGTGTCCTTAATACTCACCATAAAACCTAAGGGAGCATACCAGCTATGAAACTTGATTTTTTATAAGACCTACAGTGGTGTGCATTAGTTTTCATTAGTGAAAAGCGATCACTTGGAAAATTTTTTTATTACTGGAGACAGAAAAAACAAGATTTGAAGAAAAAATTTTAGTTGACCTAAGGATTAAAAAAAAAAAAGACTAATCAATTGGAGTTTGATGCTTCTATTTTGGACTTAGTTAATCATTGTCGAAATAAATTTGTCATCATTAAAGTTACCTCTAACATTAAACTTATTAGGAATGTCTGACTACAAAAAAACCTAGAGATGAAAATTATTTAGTGTTAACCTGCTGAACCATATCTGAATTATCAATATCTCACCAAAAATATTAATTGGACTATTTACCTGATCATTCATAACGATCATGGTGCGAGTGAAGAGATCATGATGAGTAATTATGCCAGTAAACCACTGGGTGGCAGAGTCTTGTCTATATACTCTCACTCTGTAGCCATTTAAGGAATAAGGACCTTAAAAAACACACACACACACACACACAAGAAATAGGGGTATCTTAAATGGAGACATTTTCATTGAAGGATTACCTTTTAGGAGAAACATGAGCTTTGTGATAGATGAGTAATAATCCTATTCAAGTATCAGTTTTCAAAAAAAATGTATTAGAAGTGATATATACATACTTAAGAGCCAGATCACTGTAAATTAACACTGAACACACTCTACTATACATGTATCTCTGAACTCAATAGCAATAAAGTACTTTAAGTCAGAAAGAATGTTTTTGGGATCATAAGTTAAGTACAAAATGTAAAGTTAGCATGGTCTAGAAAGTCACAAGGTTGCAAAGCTACTCAATAGGTTTGGGGTACATACAGGACTACAACTTGGCTGAAAAGAAAAGGTGATTTGGAATGTACTATCTGAATTTTCCAAGTTGCCAAAACTCTACCATAACAACTATAAATTAATTCTTCTGTGAGACCAGAAAAAGATGCCAAAGTCTTACAACATACAGAGACTATTAAGTGAATTAGAAATATGGCACTAAAATGTTTTTTTTTTAAATAAAGAAATATTGTGTACTATCGGATTAAACTCACTTGTAAAGGGAAGGATTAAATAATAAAAGATATGTACCTGCATATACTCAAATATGCCTATTTAAAAAAAAGTCACTCAGGGGAGAGAATAATGGAAAATAAAAATTTCTTCAAGTACTAGAATGATAGCTGATACTTGAAAGTTTAACAAGAACTGTGAGGGGTGGGGTAGAAAATACTATCATCACCTTGATGATGGTATTACATATGAACAATTTACAAAGTGCTCTCAAAAAGTACTAGTGCTTATTTAATCTCCTTCAATTAATAGCATTTTTCCTTTTATAAAAATTAAGAAAGTGAGGTTGCTAGGTTAAATTAAATTTTAAGTGAAAAAGCTAGGAATGAATCTATTTTTCTGATTCTTAGGTTGATGCTTTCTTTGACAGTTAGAAGCCATTTAACGTAGCAATTAAAAGTTTAATATTTATTTACCAGTTTAAAAAAAATCTCTGCCAGTATCAGACTTTAAGTCAATTAACAAATGTGTAGAAAATATTCCATTTGACCTACAAATTAAATATATTCAGCGCCATGATAATCAATTATACAAACTCTAGTCTTTTCTAACTATGGAAGAATAAAAAAGACTCTAAAAAGGTATTATAGCAAAAGCTTACAAAATAACTCCAAACATGACCAATTTTCAATTTCCACTGGCACAATTTTCAATTCTTAACTGTCTTATTCTTACCACAAAACAAAATTTGGAGTCAGCCACATGTAATAATTCTGTTTAGGATGGACAGGAACTACACCACCTCCATTTTTCACCTCTAAGAATATGATAAGGAAATAAAAGTTGCTAAAGAAAATATTAGCCTGGTATCTTCAATAAATTTCAAAGAAAGGAGGAAAAAAAGTGATGGGACATATCAACCAATTAAACTGTGGACATTCTTTTAGATTCCCGGATTGAAAATAAATAAATGAATAATAATAATAAAAATCAGTCAATCTTATTAAAAATCACTCAAGGTGTTTATGAAATAAATGGAAATTTGAACCTGAGTATCCAGTATTTCATATTAAAGAAATATTAATTTGGGGGGCATAATAATGGTATGGTGGTATGGTGGCTTTGTTTAAAAATAGAACTGGGCCACCTGGGTAGCTCAGCTGGTTAAGCAACTGCCTTCAGGCCAGGTTGTGATCCTGGAGTCCTGGGATCGAGTCCCACATCAGGCTCTCAGCTCCACAGGGAGTCTGCTTCTCCCTCTGACCTTCTCCGCTCTCATGCTCTCTTACACTGTCTCTCTCTCAAATAAATAAATAAAATCTTAAAAAAAAAATAGAATTAGGGGCATCTGGATGGCTTAGTAGGTTAAGCCTCTGCCTTCAGCTCAGGTCATGGTCTCAGGGTTCTGGGATTGAGCCCCGCATCGGGGTCTCTGCTCATCAGGAAGCCTGCTTCCCCCCTCCCTCTCTGCCTGCCTCTCTGCCTACTTGTGCTCTCTCTCTCTGTGTCAAATAAACAAACAAATAAAAAATAAATAAAAATCTTAAAAAAAATAGAATTTGATGTCTGAAATTTGATGGACGTAAACAGTAGTGTGGATGGGGCAGGACCACAGTTGTTGGGGCTGGAAGATAGGCACATGGAAGTTTACTGAAATATTTTATTTCTGTACATTTTTCATATTCTCTGTATTAAATTTTAAAGAATATTTAGCCTAAGAAGAATTTAATAAGCAGATGATCTGCTGCTATAAATACCCACTAACAAAGCAAAAGAGCAAAAGAACCACTGCCACCACACCTTAGAGATTATTAATGCTGAAATTAAATGACATGGAAGTTGACTATGAGTATTTAACAACAAAATTCCTTTTTAAAAACATTCAACAAAATGTTAGTACTTCAAACCACACTATTCCCAGTTTCAATTCGATTTATAAAAAAAAGCTTACAATAAATGAGTCTACTGACAGAAAAAGAAATCACTAGGAATTACATAAAACCTGATTGGTTTGGAAGTCACATGTTATAGACAAATATATAACTTACGAAAAAAAGGAAACAAAACTATAACTAGTATTATGGTCATTGCTAAAGTGAGGTGAACTGAAATAGCACTTTTATCAGATACTAACAGCATTCTTCAAAGGAAATTAATTTTGGCTTTGGGCAATCTTCTACTATTAACAATGTTTCCTTCTCCAGGAAGGACACACCTAACTTTTTTCTGTAATATGGAAATTTTCCTATCAACAAAACACCTGTGTGTGGTTATAATTTCATGCCAGTCAGTTAGCTCCTGTTAGGTGAAGTTATCAACTTTCTACTGAAATTTTGATTTTACTATTATTCTCCCTGGACTGGATAGAACTCAAAATATTAAACTGGTCTTCTATTAACATTGCATGTAACTGAACAAACAAAACCAAACATGAAAAACTGCCCAATTCCCAAAAAAAACTTAATGCATAACTTCAAAATAGTTACCTTGCATAAAAATCTCCTGAACCTTTTGTTCCTTTACCCAGACTTTCACTTCTTCCTGAAGTTGCGGGTTGTCCCTGAGAACTGGGTTTAAGCTGTCTATGTCGTCCTAGAATTACAGATTAAAAGAAAGGTCCATGTTATGCTGTCCTAACATTAATGTTACAAACTCTCTCTCCTATATTTTCTAAGGATTGAAGAAAATTCCTTTATCTAAATATATGCAAAAACACAAGTTCATTAAGTTATATAGTTCATTAGCAATTACATAATAACAGAGCATAAGAAATTAACCCGTGGTAAGACTTGATCCTTGACAACAATGTCCTAAAGACAAAAATCTGAAATTTACTAATGTGTTTTCTAACTTTAAGTGTGGCCTTAGATAAGTCATATTTTTAAGAATTTCACGATGAGAAGCAATATACAAACCAAATAGCATCAGGTCATCTAAGGTTGGTAGCAAAAGAATCAAGGTGAATATTTTAGTGACAATACATATACACATAGATGAATTCTCTCTTCCCATAATGCCTAAAATGTTTGAGTTTTAAACTACGAAAGTCATTATCTACTATCTTGATTTAAACGTCTTCGAATTCAGTTTTACTCAAACTGATCTGACCAGTAGCTTTACTGCTAAGTTTTATTTTTTCAAGCCAGTGTCAAAGCATCCAGGCAATCAAAATTACATTATTGATGGTATTATCCTCATAACAGGGTGGATCTAGACACAGAAACAACCGGTTCTCTCTCCTTGGAGATGTGAATCACACAGTCACATGGTTTCCCACAATCTGTTGGTCCCCCGCTGGACTCTTTGACATTCTGTTCTCTCTCTCTCAAAGCACCTCTGCTGCTCCTGCATTTGAGATCAGCGGCAGGAGCCCTAGAGTAGAGCTGGGAAGAACAACAAAGCAGCACTGTCAATTGGGGGCCCTTATAAAAGTGGACTGGCAGATCATGGAAACCAGTGAACAGAAGGGAGCTAAGTGAAGGGAATTCTATCTGGTGAATTAAAATAATGTGGCAATTTGGAAAAGTCAAAAAGTATCTGAAGAGTACAAAGAAGGACCCCTAATCATGTAGGTCATACTTCACTCTTCTACTCTTAAGTTAATCCTAAATAAAGCTTCTTCTTCTCATCTTATCACTACTGTAAGGGACTAATAGGCATTTTTACAATAATAGTGTGGTGAATACCCTGATACATCATTTATGCCTAGCAAACACCATGAGGAAGAAATAAAGGACTTCAAAGTTAACAACTATATTCCCTGGAAAATATATAGAAATGCTACTTTATAGAAGGAAATACTGGAGTGGGAAAGTATACAAAAGTAGGTAAAATCTGTCATCTGGGGGGAAAAGTGTCCATGGCAAAGAAACTTTCTAGAATCCCTTTTCTCCACACTCCTTTAATAATGAATGCACTGCCCACTCAAGGTAGGTAACCTCTTCATCTTAGGAACAGAAAATACAAGGGTAAGTTCAGACTCTAAACCTCTTGATGCACATTAGGTGTGTCTATGATAGACAGAACACAGGAAACATTCTATTCCCCAAGGAAAACCATTACCATTCCCAGACAGCTCTGACCAGCCATCAAGTTCTTTCTTACTTTAACTTCCACATACAGATGCAAGCTTAACTTAAGTTAAACAAATGTAAGCCCAATCACCTTCCTACCTATACTCCTTAAAACATTTGCATTCTGATTTTGTTTCTGTAGTTATGAGTCTTCGCTAAACACCTACTTTTATTACAACCATTCTTCTCTTATTCTAGACATTTAACGGGCAAAAAGATGGGCATTTGTCTAGAAAACCACAAAATCATGTGGGTATCAGTGGGGTGGAAGGATTTAATAAATTGCTATTAAAGCAGCACAGACAATACTTTGTAGACAGGTAGAGAGGTATGCTCTATAAAACCAATCTCCTGTATTGATACTTTACAACTTAAAAGTACTAGAATTACGGGTGCCTCACTGCTCAGTTGGTAGAGCATGTGATGCTTGATCTTGGCGTCATGAGTTCAAGCCCCAAATTGGGTGTAGAGTTTATGTATTTAAAAACAAAAACAAAAACAAAAACAAAAAAACAAAAAAACCTATTGGGATAAAAATATTGTTCAACATTTATATATTTATTATTTATTTTAAAAGTTAAGATATGGGCTACATTTCCAGATCACTAAACGTACAAATACTTCCTCAACAATGACCCATTCACTTTCTTTCTTTTTCTTTAAAAATTTTATTTGTAAGCACTCCCTATACCCAACAAGGGGCTTGAACTCTCACAACCCTGAGATCAACAGTCCAGGCTTCTCCTGCCTTTAGCTCAGGTCATGATGCCAGGATCCTGGGATCCAGCCCAGAGTCAGGATCCCTGCTCATTGTGGAGTCTGCTCCTCCTCCTCTGTCCTCTCTCAAATAAATAAAATCTTAAAACAACAACAACAACAAACTGGTAACTTAAATGTATTTACTGAAATTACTTTATAGAAGTTCAAATTTCTAAATATCAATTTCTTCATCTATAAAGCATCTATATCTGCCTCTTTCCACCTTAATGAATACGTTTTACTAGTAAGACTTTTAAAAGTAACTGAAACTAATTTTCTTAATACATCCAATTCTGAATTATCCATGGTGTTACTAAATCAATTAAAACCCAAGCATATGATAGGCACATTGTTACTGAAGTACTTCTTCATGTATAGTGCTCTGTAAGTAATAGGTATTCCTTAAAAAAAAAAAAAAAATTATTTATTTATTTGAGAGAGAGAAAGTGTGTGAGCAAATGGGGGGAGGTACATAGGGAGATGGAGAGAGACAATCTCAAGCAGGCTCCACACTGAATGTGGAGACCAATGCAGAGCTTGATCCCACAACTGTGAGATCATAACCTGAGCAGAAATCAAGAGTTGAACACTTAACTGACTCAACCACCCAGGTGCTCCTGTATTTCTATTGTAGTCTGTATTGTACTCTGGATAGTAAGACTACTGTACTAACCTTATTTTTTAGGTGATTCTCTACTTCATTCCAGTTCAAAGGAAAAGAAGTAACAATTACAATAGTATAAAAAAGTAAGATTATGGGGGCGCCTGGGTGGCTCAGTGGGTTAAAGCCTCTGCCTTCAGCTCGGGTCATGATCTCAGGTCCTAGGGATCGAGCCCCACATCGGGCGCTCTGCTCAGCGGGGAGCCTGCTCTCCCCTCTCTCTCTGCCTGCCTCTCTGCCTACTTGCGATCTCTGTCTGTCAAATAAATAAATAAAATCTTAAAAAAAAAAAGTAAGATTATGGCACTAAGATAATTTAGACAGTCCTGACTAGGTTTAATGATAGGAATATTATGACAGTGTGATCATAATTCATGTAACAAATTTTCTAAGATAATAAGGGAATGATTTGTCTTACTATGACAAAGTGCTCCTTACTGGTTCAACAAATATTTTCTTTATGTCATATATTCTCTGGATGCAACTACTGACAGAACAGCCAATAGAGGCTTGAATTAGAGAATAATTTCTATCTAGGTGTTAGTTTCTATCTAGGTGACTGAGCTAAATGGCTTAAGAGCTGTCAGAGATTTTCTCTAAAGTCCTAACTGATGTCTAGGATAGCACTTTTTTTTTTTTTTAAAGATTTTATTTACTTATGAGAGGGAGAAGAGAGCATGAGCAAGAGTGAGAGCACATGAGCAAGGGGGAGGGGCAGGGGGAGAAGCAGATTCCCCACTGAGTAGAAAGCCTGACTAGGGTCTCAATCCCAGTATCTGGGATCATGACCTATGCAGAAGGCAAATGTTTAACTGACTGAGCCACCCAGGTGCCTCCCCTAGAATAGCACTTTCATTTTAGAATACAAGAAGTATTTTGAAACCAACTTTCTCTCACTTTGGACAATTTCTAATAAACAATAACGTAATACCTGCTTTTACTGATATGTGGCTTAGTAATGGAATGACTTTTTTCCCTGCAATAAAATCTTTGACCTTTGTCATGACTTCTTAAATCCCTTCATATTACATAAATTTCCCCATAAAAAATCACATTTAACTGTATCTTATTAAGAATTATCATAAAAGTAACTACCTGTATCCTGAATATCAGGTTAGGTGATTAAACATGCATTGCCATGCCATTTTCCCACAGTCATGATTTAAATTCACACTTTAGCAAAAGTACAAATGATTGCTTGTCCTTAGATCCCTGGGGTTGCTAACTAACAGTTCAAAACATTAATGTTAAGTCCATATAGGTCAAGAGTGACACCCACTACCATCCTAGCAATTCCTGTATAACTTCTAAAAGAATCTACTTTGTTAGTCAGGATTTACTGCAACAGGAAACCTACTTAGTCTAAGAGCCACTAAAAAGATCTTCAAACAGCAGTTGTCTAAACCATCTGCAGTTTATTTATTTATTTTTTTAATTAAAGATTTTATTTATTTATTTGACAGTCAGAGATCACAAGTAGGCAGAAAGGCAGGCAGAGAGAGAGAGAGGAGGAAGCAGAGCAGAGAGCCCGATGTGGGGCTCGATCCCAGGACCCTGGGATCATGACCTGAGCCGAAAGCAGAGGCTTAACCCACTGAGCCACCCAGGCACCCCCCATCTGCAGTTTAATTAAATCTACCAATGACAGCTTCCATATATTTTCATGATTTAAACCAAGGATTAGTAAAAAAGTCTGCCAACTTTTCCTATAAAGGGCCAGAGAATGAATAAGTTAGGCTTTCAAGGATATACTATCTCTACTCTAAGTACTCAACTCTGAACTGTAGTACGAAAAGCTGCCAAAGAATACCATAAACAATATATAAATGAACGGGCATGGCTGTATTCTAAGAACTATTCATTGGCATTCTGTGAAGCTTGAATTTTACAGAATGTTCAGGTGTTATGATGTATTATTTTTCTTAGGACTTTCTTCCTGTTTAAAAATGCAAAAGACCTACATATCTTACCAGCAAAATTAAAAAAAAAAAAAAAAAGTAAAAGGCTTTATAAAAACAGGAGGCAGGTTGGATTTGGCTTGTGGTGATAGTCTGTCTACCCATAATTTAAAATAAGAACAAATAAATTACTGGTGTAAAGCGAGATTAAAAACTTGTCATCAAGGCAATGCAGTGTGATGGCAAATTGACTACAAACTATTTCGGGGAGGGGGCGGTGGTCGGGAAAGGAGGGTGGGGTTATGGACATTGGGGAGGGTATGTACTATGGTGAATACTGTGAAGTGTGTAAACCTGGCGATTCACAGACCTGCACCCTTGGAGATAAAAATATATTATATGTTTATAAAAAAAACTATTTCCATAAATGGCTGCATTATATATGTGTATACACACATATGTACATATGTACACATATATGGAATGTGATGGAATGATTACAGACACACATATATGTTATGAATATATATGCATATATATTCATGAGCACAGGAAAATAACTCAATGACTCAACCCTTTCATTAATAATTAAAGAAAAAATATACTGATATATTCCTGTACTATGTTCAAACTTCCAAATATAATAATGTGTCTGTTTTTGAAGTAGAAAAATCACCCACTTTGAAAAAAAAAAAAAAAAAATGGGGCGCCTGGGTGGCTCAGTGGGTTAAGCCGCTGCCTTCGGCTCAAGTCATGATCTCAGAGTCCTGGGATCGAGTCCCGCATCGGGCTCTCTGCTCAGCAGGGAGCCTGCTTCCTCCTCTCTCTCTCTCTCTCTGCCTGCCTCTCAGTGTACTTGTAATTTCTCTCTGTCAAATAAATAAATAAAATCTTTAAAAAAAAAAAAAAAAGAAAAGAAAAATCACCCACTTTGACATATAAGGTTCACTTTCTTAGGTCAATGAGGATTATACTCATCAAATACCAAGAATGGTACCAACCACATCTGTGCACTTCACAGGAGGGTCAAAGTAGGTACACGTGAAAAATAAGAATTTCCCTAAATATAGTATTCCAACATTAATCTTTTTTTTTTTCCCAAAGATTTTATTTATTTATTTGACAGAGAAATCACAAGTAGATGGAAAGGCAGGCAGAGAGAGAGAGAGAGAGAAGCAGGCTCCCTGCTGAGCAGAGAGCCCGATGAGGGACTTGATCCCAGGACCCTGAGATCATGACCTGAGCCGAAGGCAGCGGCTTAACCCACTGAGCCACCCAGGCGCCCCTCCAACATTAATCTTATGCTTCACTGGTATTATATGTAAGACTGATGAATCACAGACCTATACCCCTAAAACAAATAATACATTCTATGTCAAATAAATAAATAAACAAACAAACAAACAAACAAACTATAGGTCTTATACGTAACAGAAAAACAAGATTTACTAGGAGGAAAAAAAAACCCTGATGCTGTAAATGTTAATTCCATTTGTGTCCACACCAAATAAAAGATCTGTGTGGTTTGTATTTTTCTGTGAAATAATAAATTGTGGCAGATGGAAAATACAATTTCTACTGGAATATGAAGGTAGAGAAGAAAAATACTAAGGAGATTTCTAATTTTACTTCCCGGTAAAGCATAGAGATGGATTTTCTTTACATTTTATTTGTGTTCTTATTTCCCCAAAAGAGTACTGGAATGAGAATAAAAAATATATTTTTTAAATTTTTAAAAAATCCTATGCTTCATATATCTGATTTGTTAAGAATGCCAGAGATTAATTTTTAAGTTTTTCTACATATATAATGTTGATATATAAAAATTTTACATAATTAAAATCAATAGATCATGTTTTCATAATTCCTGCTTGGTTTTGGTTAATTCAGAAGCCTAGAATTGAGACTATGATTTAAACAAACAAAAAGAATTAGAATTCCTTACAAAAAAACAAAATTAGAGGGCACCTGGGTGGCTCAGTGGGTTAAGCCGCTGCCTTCGGCTCAGGTCATGATCCCAGGTTTCTGGGATCGAGCCCCGCATTGGGCTCTCTGCTCAGCAGGGAGCCTGCTTCCTCCTCTCTCTCTGCCTGCCTCTCTGCCTACTTGTGATCTCTATCTGTCGGATAAATAAATAAAATCTTTAAAACAAAAACAAAAACAAAAAAATTAGAATTCCTATCTTTCAAAAAACAAAATTATAAAGATTCAAATGGCAGAAAGAGAAAATGGGCTAATGTTTTCTATTATCCATACAATTCGTGCCTCATTTGTATAATCAAGGAAATAATGTGATATATGCTCCTTATGGCTCAATTATTTATGTTCTGAAACCATGTGGCAAAAGACGAATTTCTAATATTTTTTTTCTATTTTTTCTTTTTAAGATTTTATTCACCCACTTAACAGAGACACACAGAAAGAAGGAACACAAACAAGGGGAGTGGGAGAGGGAGAAGCAAGCTCCCTGCTGAGCAGGGAGCCCAATCCAGAGCAGGATCCCAGGACCCCAGGATCATGACTGGAGCCCAAGGCAGATGCCTAATGACTGAGCCACCCAGGTGCCCCTCATTTCCAATAATTTCCTTTTTTTTTTTTTTAAAGATTTTATTTATTTATTTGACAGAGAGAGATTACAAGTAGACAGAGAGGCAGGCAGAGAGAGAGAGAGAGAGAGAGAGAGAGAGGCAAGCAGGCTCCCTGCTGAGCAGAGAGCCCGATGCGGGACTCGATCCCAGGACGCTGAGATCATGACCTGAGCCGAAGGCAGCGGCTTAACCCACTGAGCCACCCAGGCGCCCCATTTTTTTAATAGATGTGATATAAATAGTCAATACAATGAAATTCTGTTTTCAATTAATACCATTCATCGGTAAACAGTTCTGGAAATGGGAGTGATGTTCAAAATTTTAAATAATGTTTAGGCATATTTTTTATTGGTAAAAAAATGATTCTCTTATAAAAGGAAAAATAGCAAACTCCCAACATTTCAATATTTTATAATTTTTAAGCAATATTCTTTTTTTTTTAAAAGATTTTATTTATTTATTTGACAGACAGAGATTACAAGTAGGCAGAGAGGCAGTCAGAGAGAGGAGGAAGCAGGCTCCCTGCTGAGCAGAGAGCCTGATGTGGGGCTTGATCTCAGGACCCTGGGATCATGACCTGAGCCGAAGGCAGAGGTTTGAACCCACGGAGCCACCCAGGCGCCCCTTAAGCAATATTCTCAGCATTCATTTCATTTTTATTAGAAACAAAAATTTAAAAAGTGATGAATGGTCTTTATCCCACATTGATCCAAACAAACCAATTTTAGACAACACCCACAAGAACTATTTTGATATGTTTATGATTTTTTCTCTATAAATAACTTTTCTAGGGGCAGCTGGGTGGCTCAGTTGGTTGGATGGCTCTGGTCATGATCTCAGGGTCCTGGGATTGAGCCCTCATCAGGCTCCTTGCTTGATGGACAGACTGCTTCTCCCTCTTCACCACTGAGATCTCTCTCACACACCATCTCTCTAAAATGAATAAATAAAACCTCAAAAAGAAAAAAAAAGTTTATGCATAAAATGAAAACACCACCACAGTTTCTCACATTTTTCATGTTTTCAATACCATCCATTCTCACAGCATCATCGTCTCATCTTAAGAACGTAACAAAATAAATTATCTAATATCCAGAAGGTTCTACAAACAGTATAGGATTCTAGGACTAAATGTTTTATCCTTTTCATGAAATAAGAAACGTAAATACAATCGAAATACTTAGCTATATTCACAATGGTAGTTTAGAGATTATAAACATACAAGGAACACATTTTAAAAATTTCTGGTTAGAAGTTAAGATTGAAAAAAGAGGTTTTTTTCCCCATGAGAAGATAATTTAACTATATCCGTAAGGAGAGATTAAGTTAATCTTTTTTTTTTTTAATTTTATTTATTTGACAGAGATCACAAGTAGGCAGTGAGGCAGGCAGAGAGAGAGGAGGCAGGCTCCCTGCAGAGCAGAGGGCCCGATATGGGGCTCAATCCCAGGACCCTGAGATCATGACCTGAGCTGAAGGCAGAGGCTTGAACCCACTGAGCCACCCAGGCGCCCCAAGTTAATCTTTTTTTTTTAAAAAAAGATTTTATTTATTTATTTGACAGAGATCACAAATAGGCAGAGAGGCAGGTGGGGGCGGGGGGTGGGGGAGCAGGCTCCCCACAGAGCAGGGAGCCCGACACAGGGTTCAGTCCCAGGACCCTGAGACCATAACCAGAGCCGAAGGCAAAGGCTTTAACCCACTGAACCACCAAGGTGCCCCGAGATTAAGTTAACCTTAATTGTATGGTCTCCAAAGGAACACTCATTAGAAACAAAACAAAAACAAAAAACAGGGGAGGGAAGGGCCCAAACAGGGATGGATGGATATACAAACACTAATGCTTTGTCTTTCTCTGTCCTCCAAGGGCTAACTATATGTCACTCTGAAAAAGGTAACAATTAGGGTTGAAAAGGAAGAAAATGTTACCACATCTTGCCACAAAACTGCCTCCATATCCTATTGGGATAAATGATCAACAATTTGCAAAAAATTTACCTGTTCTTTTTTTTGTTGTTGTTACATAAAGGTAATCCTATTTATGTCTAAGACATTTCTAAAACATAATTGTGAATCAATTTGATGACAACTCTTTACAACACATTATATAATAAAATCTAAAGTTTGTAATATTTATTATTACTAAAATTTTAAGCTTTAGACAGAATCTTAAATTATTATAATTTATGAACTACATGATTCCCTGTATATACATAAAACATCAATATTTTGCAATCAAGAGTGTTGGAGACTTTAATATATCCACACTAAAAAACAAAAAAAATTATGTAAGACCTTAATGTACCTTAATCAGAAATAAGCTGCTTTATACATTTCACTCAATCTTCCTCCTTAATCTGTATGACTTTTTTTTTTTTTTTTTTTTTTTTAAAGAGAAAACGGACTTCATTGGAAATCAAGCCACACTTCTGAAAATGCCAGCTTTTGGAGGCACTGGATGGCTCAGTCAGTTAAGTGGCTACCTTAGGCTCAGGTCATGATTCCAGGATCCTGGGATTGAGCCCAGCATCAGGCTCCTGGCTCATAGGGGAGCCTGCTTCTGCCCCTGCCTCCTGCTCATGCTCTCTCTCCCTTAATAAATGAATGGATAAAATCTTGAAATAAAAATAAAAATGCAAGGGGTGCCTCGGTAGCTCAGTGGGTTAAAGCCTCTGCCTTCGGCTAAGGTCATGATCCCAGGGTCCTGGGATCAAGTCCTGCATCGAGCTCCCTGCTCAGCAGGGAGTCTGCTTCCTCTTCTCTCTCTCCGCTTGCCTTTCCGCCTACTTATGATCTCAGTCAAATAAAAAAATAATAATAATAAACTTTTAAAAATGCAAGCTTTAGAAGGAATGACCTGTTGCAAATAGCTCGGTGGCCTTAGAAATTCTTGCCAAACACAATAAAGGCACTGACTGCTTGTAGAAATCAGTGAGCAAACCTGAGGTCAGCAGTGAATCCAGAAGTGGATTCATATGAATTACAAGCACCTAAGACAAAATACAGAATCTTTCTTCTATTTTTAGGGCTTACTTTTACACTGTTTCTTCTGAAGGTTTTTGTTTTGTTTTTGCCATAGTCTTAATCTTCTTGTAGATATATTATAGTATATAATATACATTAAAATAAATCACCCATCTAGAATGTCCCCTTTCTAATGCTGTCCTGTTTAAAATAACCTACCAATCATTTTACATGCATGCCTCATTTTATTGTGCTTTAGAAATTGAAGATTAAATCTATATGGGTGCCATTTCTCCAACAGCATTCGCTCACTTCATGTCTCTATATTATATTTGGTAATTCCTGCAATATTTCTAAATTTTTCATTATTATGTTTGTTATGGTGATCTGTGACCAGTGATCTCTGATGTTACTACTGTAACTGTTCTATGGCACCACGAACCACGTCCACATAAGACAGCAAATGCAACTGATAAATGTGTGTGTTCTGACTTTTTCCACCAACCAGCCATTCCTAGTCTCTTTCCTTCTTTGGCCTCCCTATTCCCTAAAACACAACAATACTGATATCAGGCCAATTAATAACCCTACCATGGGTTCTAAGGGTTCAAGCGAAAAGATGTCACTTGTCTCTCACTTCAAATCCAACTAGAAATGATTAAACTTAGTGAGGAAGGCATGCCAAAACCGAGACAGGCTGAAAGGTAGCCTGTGTTTTATGCAAAACAGTTAGCCAATTTGTGGATGCAAAGGAAAAGTTCTTGAAAGAAATTAAAAGTGCTACTACAGTGAACACATGAATGATAAGAAAGCAAAATGGTCTTATTACTGTTATGGAAAAAGTCTGACTGGTCTGGATAAAAGCTCAAATCCGCCACAGCATTCCCTTAAACCAAAGCCTACCAAGGGCAGGGCCCTAACTCTCTTCAATTCCACGAAAGCCGAGAGAAAGCTGAAAAAGCTAAGAAAAGTCTAGCACAGAGGTTGGTTAATAAGGTTTAAGGGGAAAAGCTATCTCCATACCATAAAAGTGCAAGGTTAAACAACAAGTGCTGATAAAGAATCTGTGGCAAGTTATCTAGAAGATCTAGCTTAGATAATTAATGAAGGTGGCTACAATCAACAACATATTTTCAATGTAGGTGAAGCAGCCTTATATTGGAGATACCATCTAGAACTTGGATAGCTAGAGAGAAGCTGATGCCTGACTTCAAAGGTTTCAGGGTGGCTCAGTGGGTTAAGCCTCTACCTTTGACTAGGTCATGATCTCAGGGTTCTGGGATCAATCAGGCTCTTTGCTCAGCAAGGAGCCTGCTTTCCCCCCTCTCTCTGCCTGCTTGTGATCTCTGTCAAATAAATAAACAAAATCTTATTTAAAAAAAAAAAAAAAAAAAGGTTCCAAGAACAAGCAAATGCTCTTCTTAGAGGCTAATGCAGCTGGTGACTTTAAATTAAAGCCAATGATCATTTACCATTCTGAAAATCCTATGGTCTTTAGGAATTATGCTGAATCTACTCCATACTCTATAAATGGAACAAAGCCTGGATGACAGCACATCTGTTTACAGCATGGTTTATTATTATTTTAAGGCCACCGCTGAAATCTATAGCTCAGAAAAAAGACTCCTTTCAAAATCATTGATAAAGCACCTGGTTACCCAAGAGCTTTGGAGATGTACATTTTATGTAGTTTTCATGCCTGCTAACCCAACATCTATTCTCCAAACCACAGATCAAGGAGTCATTTTGCATTTCACATCTTAACTATTTAAGAAATATATCTTGTAAGGCTATGGCTGCCATAGTGATTCCTCTAATGAATCTGGACAAAAAGCAAATGGAAAACCTTCTGGAAAGGATTCATCATGTGAGGGATCATTAAGAACCTTCATGGTTTATGGTAAGAGATCAAAATATCAACATTCACAGAATTCAAAAGAAGTTGATACTAACCCTCATGGATGACTTTCAGGGATTCAAGATTTCAGTAGAGGAATAACTGCAGATGTGGTAGAAAGAGTCAAGATAACTAGAATTAGAGAAGTAGAGACTAAAGAAGTGACTGAATTGCTGCAATTCATAATAAAACTTGAAAGGATGAGGAGTTGCTTCTTTCTTAAAAAAGATTTTATTTATTTGACAGGGGGAGACAGATCACAAGTAGGCCGAGAGGCTGAGCAGAGAGCCCGATTTGAGGTTCAATCCCAGGGCCCTGAGATCATGACCTGAGCTGAAGGCAGAGGGTTAACACACTGAGCTATCCAGGAGCCCCTAGGAGTTGCTTCTTATTGATGAACAAAGTGGTTTCCAGAGATGGAATCTACTCCTGCTGAAGATGCTCTGAAGCATGCTGACAACAAAGATTTATAACATTACACAAACTCAGCTAATAAAGCAGCAGCGGGGTTTAATGAGGTTCCAATTTTGAAAGTTTTATTATGGGTAAAATGGTATCCAACAGCACTGCATGCTACAGAGAAATTAGTCATGAAACAGAGTCAATCGATATGGCAAAAGTCACTGCTGTCTTAATTTAAGAAATTGCCACTGCTGCCCAACTTTCAACAGCTACCACTGGGCTCAGTCAGCAGCCATCAAAATTGAGGAAGGCCTTCCACCCGCAAAAAGATTACAAATGGGTGAAAGCTAACATGATGGCTAGCATTTTTTTTTTTTTTAGCAATAAAGTATTTTTTAATTAAGCTATGTACATTGACCTTTTTTAGACATACTGCTATTACGTACTTAATAGACTGCAGTATAGTGTAAACATAACTTTTATATGCACTGGGAAACCATAAAAATCATTTAACTCACTTTATTGTAATATTCAGTTTACTGCAGTGGTCTGGAACTGAATCTGCAGGATCTTCTATGCATGCCTATATTTACCGTATCTCATGGTTCCTAGTTTCAGAAAAGCAATTTTACTGAGTGAATGTTAAAAAAAATAATATTACAACTATATGTGGCCCTCTGCACTGATAACATAATTTGTCTTTACCTATAAAACCCTGAATGTAGCTTGATCCCAGAGTTATAACCAAGAAAAGGGGGAGAGGGGTGTTGTGGGAGAGAGAATCATCATCCTCAAAAATCTACCTTGAAGCTTTTTGCCACTATAACCAAACAGTCATTATAGATCAATCCAAATATTTTAGGAATCTCCCCTTAAAACTTCCGTCTGGTCCTATTTGCCATTATTTACTTCATTAGTAACTAAAAAGGAAATGGTAGAATTAATTTAAGAGTAGTATATACTGTGAGAAACTAAAAAAACAATGGAAAGATTCCAAATTTTTCAAGTCTCAAGATTTTTTAATTTCATGTGTAGTTACAGTTCTATGTTTCTCTAGTCTTAATGATTTCCCAAATTTGTAACAACTGAAATATGATAATGTGAAACATTCCAATATTATTTTCATTATATATACCTTCATCACTGAATGAATTTCAAAGTTAATTTTCTGTTACTTAAAAAAAATCTTTCCTCTGTTTGAATATCTGGCAATTCATAATTTTGAGGAATTCAAATATTATTGTAAATGTCCTTTAAAGTGAGAAAGGTTCTAACTACAGTGATCTCTACTTCCACTGAACATTTTATTTTATTTTTTTTTAAAGATTTTATTTATTTATTTGACAGACAGAGATTACAAGTAGGCAGAGAGGCAGTCAGAGAGAGGAGGAAGCAGGCTCCCTGCTGAGGAGAGAGCCCGATGTGGGGCTCGATCCCAGGACCCTGGGATCATGACCCGAGCCGAAGGCAGAGGCTTCAACCCACTGAGCCACCCAGGCGCCCCTCCACTGAACATTTTAAGTAATTTTCTTCATTAGCTAATTTTGACACATTCTGATTTCCAAAAGTGACTCTGGCCTGAAGACTTTCACCAAAAATTATCAAAAGAAAAAAAACCCCAAACTGAACATTTAATAGAATCCCAACTCAGAAAAGGTTGGGATTCATTATAGTTATCGTTAATTCATTATAGTAAAAAATGCATCCAGTTTATCCATATAGATTAAAATATACTGAACATTACTGTTTTTCCTTTAAAAAAAAAAATCTTTCTTTAGTAAAGTCCACACCCAATGTGGGGCTCGAACTCATGACCCCAAGGACAAGAATTACATGCTTTACTGACTGAGCCAGCCAGGCACCTTTAGCATTACTGTTTTTCAAACTCTTCGCAGCATAATGGTAACTTACGTTATTTATCAGATATATTTCTCTGGGTAGGAGGATATAATCATTTTCACTGACAAAAACACTGCTTATAATATTAGTACCAAGAAAAATAGACTACATAAGGGACGTCTAGGTGGCTCAGTTGGTTGGGCGTCTGCCTTCAGCTTGAGTCATGATCTCAGGGTCCTGGGATCAAGCCCCGCATCCAGCTCCCTGCTCAGCGGTGAATTGGTTTCTCCCTCTCCATGATCTCTCTCACTTTCTCTCTCCCTCAAAAAAACAAAAATCTAAAACAAAAAAACAAACAAACAAACAAACAAAAAAACATTAAATAAAATAGAACCAAGCATTAGACATCATGTCTAATCAAAGGACAAATCTCAAATCACAAAAAACATAGGAGGGAATCAAAATTCACTAAAATAAAAGTATTATAACATAATATTATTATTGGTCTAAATTTATATGTATATACTGGAACTAAAATATTCTCTCCAAGGAAACCTAGGTAAATAGATACAGCTTTAAAAATACTGTGTATCTTGTTTCACCTGGGTGGCTCAGTTGGTTGAGCACCCAACTCTTGGTTTCAGGTTGTGATCTCAGGATCTTGAGCCTCAGCCTCACATCCAGCTCCATGTTCAGTGAGGAGTCTGCTTAAGAGTCTCTCTTCCTCTCCCTCTGTCCTCCCACCCCTGCCTGTGTGCATGAACATTCTCTCTCTAAAATAAGTAAGTTCATCTTTAAAAAATAAAAAATACCATATCTTGGCTCAAAAGATCACAAATACAATAAAAAAAAACATTCTTTTTCTTATTTTTCTAACTAGAAAGAGATTAATAAAACTTTTTTTCTTACTTATTTGAGAGAGAGAGTCAGAGGGAGAAGCAGACTCCCTGCTGAGCAGGGAACCCCTTGCAGGGCTCAATCTCAGGACCCCTAGATAATGAACTGAGCCAAAGGCAGATGCTTAACTGACCGAAGGTGTCCAATACACTTTCAGGAACAACTACTTTGCTAAATTATTCTAACAATTACTTGTAGGGTTCATCAGTATTTACTATAAATGATCACTGTGATAAACTTTATTCTCAAAATAACCTTGTGATGTAAGTACTGTTATCCCCATTTTATAGATGAGAAATCAAGGCAGAGAGGTGCCTGAGTGGCTCAGTTGTTGGGTATCTGGCTTTGGCTCAAGTCATGGTCTTGGGGTCTTGGGATTAAGCCCCAAGTTGGGCTCTGAGCTTAGCAGGAAGTCTGCTTGTCCCTCTGCGCCCCGTCCAACGGCTTATGTATTCTTTCTTTCTCAAATAAATAAAAATATTCTGGGAAGGGGGAGGGGAGAAGAAATCAAGGCAGAGGTGGATTAGACTTGTCCAGGCTGCAAATGCTGGAGTGGTATATGGATTTGAACAGCAGAAGTTTGACTTAAAGTTCACACTTTCTTTATTTTTTAAAGATTTTATTTATTTATTTGACAGAGATCACAAGTAGGCAGGGAGGCAGGCATAGAGAGAAAAGAAAGCAGACTCCCCACTAAGCAGAGAGCCCAACGCAGGGCTCAATCCCACCCCAAGAGGCTTAACCCACTAAGCCACCCAGGACCCCAAAGTACACACTTTCAATTACATTTTACTATCTTCCTTTCGTATCTTCTTGCCTTTGAAAATCCTTTGAATATCCTTGTCTTTGAATAAAATTTTATTCCGTCTAGTCTATAATAACTTTACCATCCATCAGTGGATGTCTATCTAACTTGTTAGGATTTAAGGCAATTTACATATTAATGCACTTTGATATAATAATTCTACTACTAAAAAATTCTGGGGTGCTTGGCTGGCTCAGCTGGTGGAGCAACCTACTCTTGATATCAGGGTTATGAGTTCTTGTCCCACACTGTGTATACAGATTACTTAAAATTCTTTTTCTTCTAAGAAAAATGCAAAAAGCAGACAAAGACTTACCACAGCACTTACACAGGGGGAAAAAAAAATCAAACATCTAAATGTCAGACACTGGGGATAAAAAATGGTACTTTCAAATATGGGAATTATATTGCCATTACCATAATTTTTAGTAACTAACAAAAAAGCCAAGGTAAAGTTAAACTTAAAAAACAAAAGAAAATCTACACGAAAGATCAATAGCCTTTTTTTTTTTAAAGGTATTATTCGTTTATTTGATAGAGAGAGAACACAAGCAGGCAGAGAGAGAGGAAGGGAAGTAGGCTCCAGCTAAGCAGAGAGCCTGATGCGGGGCTCGATCCCAGAACTCTGGGGTCATGACCTGAGCCAAAGGCAGAGGCTTTAACCCATTGAGCCAATCAATAGCCTTTTCATGTAAAGGGATGGAAACTAAGTATTTTAGGACTTTGCAGCAATATTCTGGTACTCAATGTTGCCAATTGAGCACAAAATGAAGCCACAGATAAAACATGAACACATGAGTATGGATATATATTCTGGTAAAACTTTATTCACGAACATCAGAATATGAATTTCCCATTAACTCTAACACAGCATGAAATATTATCCCTTTGATTTTTTTGGTCCCCAAACAGCTGAAAAAATGAGCCATTCTTAAGTTTTTCAGATTTAGCTTATAGACTATGGTTTGCTGACCCCAGATTTAAACAGTCCTAAATAGAGCACACAGGTAGCTAAGTCAGTTAAGCTAAGTAAGCATCCGCTTCTTGATTTCGGTTCAAGTCATGAATGAGCTCAGGATCATGAGAGATTTTGGTTGAAGTCATAATCTCAGGGTCATGAGATCAAGCCCAGCCTCAAGCTCCACCCTGGGCATCAAGTCAGCTTAAAATTCTCTCTCTCCATCTATCCATCCATGCCTCCCTCTCTAAAACAAAACAAAAAAAGTCCTAAATTAAATAATCACCCAGGGCACGTAAAGGCCTGGGCCTGGAAGGAAATGTGTAAAAACTGGTAGCTGTAGTGTCCAAAATCTATAAAGAACTTAGCAAACTCAACACCCAAAGAGCAAATAATCCAATCAAGAAATGGGCAGAAGACATGAACAGACATTTCTGCAAAGAAGACATCCAGATGGCCAAAAGACACATGAAAAAGTGCTCCACATCACTCGGCATCAGGGAAATACAAATCAAAACCACAATGAGATATCACCTCACACCAGTCAGAATGGCTAAAATTAACAACTCAGAAAATGACAGATGCTGGCGAGAATGCGGAGAAAGGAGAACCCTTCTACACTGTTGGTGGGAATGCAAGCTGGTGCCACCACTCTGGAAAACAGCATGGAGGTTCCTCAAAATGTTGAAAATAGAACTACCCTATGACCCAGCAATTGCAACTGGGTATTTACCCTAAAGATAGAAATGTAGTGATCCGAAGGGGCATGTGCACCTGAATGTTTATAGCAGCAATGTCTACAATAGCCAAACTATGGAAAGAACCTAGATGTCCATTAACAGATGAATGGATAAAGAAGATGTGGTATAGATACACAATGGAATACTATGCAGCCATCAAAAGAAATGAAGTCTTGCCATTTGCAACGACGTGGATGGAACTAGAGGGTATCATGCTTAGCGAAATAAGTCAAGCAGAGAAAGACAACTATCATATAATCCCCCTGATATGAGGAAGTGGAGATGCAACATGGGGGAGTTAAGGGGCTAAGAGAAGAATAAATGAAACAAGATGGAATTGGGAGGGAGACAAACCATAAGTGACTCTTAATCTCACAAAACAAACTGAGGGTTGCTGGGGGGAGGGGGATTGGGAGAAGGGGGTGGGGTTATGGACATTGGGGAGGGTATGTGCTATGGTGAGTGTGTGAAGTGTGTAAACCTGGTGATTCACAGACCTGTACCCCTGGGGATAAAAATACATTATATATTTATTAAAAATCAATCAATTAATCAATTAATTAAAAACACGGTAGCTGTGTCTTGGTTGTAGAGTTATGATTAAATACTATCCCTCTTTTAACTCTTTTTTTTAATGAAAAGCATATGTGAATGAAATTAGAAAAAATTCAAAGGACAAGAAAGAAAATACAATTCATTCTTTCCTGAAAGATTAACTTTGGACAACTATTTGCTATATTCTCAGTGGTCTTTCATAGTTTTGAAGATGCCCCTACCTTAACATCATCTTGTTTTAAAATTATGTCTCTTTCCTTGACTTTACTAAGCACCTTAAGATGTTTCTCATTTATCATTTTATTTCAACTGCCTAGAATTAACCAGGTAACCCGTAAGTTAATAAAATTTTATTGGCCAAAACAACTGATTTCATAAAGGTATCATCTGAAAGTATTTTTTTAAAAGGTAAAAATAAAATTTGATAGTTCCAAGCTGGGAAAAATACTATAGTTATCATAATAGTAAAATAAATGCTCTCTTATATGTAAAAAGTTGTTACACATCCTAAGGTGTACCACCCAGTTAGACATAGGGTTAATGACAAAAAAGTATTCCACAAAAAATATATGAGAAAAACTCTGAAAAAGAGAAAAAGTCTATTTTACTATTATTCAGGAATTTAAATGTATTCTAATATTTTGGTTGATCAATTGTGAAAAGTTAAGAAATTTATGACACCAGGATGGCAAGGCAAAAATTAAAGGCATACATATATAAACACTAACCATGGGAGACAAAATTTTCTGAAAGGTAGCTTGATGACACATCTTATTCTGAAACAACCAGTGTTTCTATAATTCAAATTAGTTTTCAGGGACTTGGAAAAAATAGGTAAAGTTAGTATAGCACAAAAGTAATGCTGGTTCACATGCCATTTGTTTTTGTACGTCTAGTATGAGTGCTTGAATGCTAAATACACAAATAAAGCTGAACATACTACTAAACATAATACTTTTCAAATTCCACTTTCTTCTCTTAGTTTTTAATGTGAGTCACATGCTGACTTAGAAGTTCATATTGATTACATTGCCCAATCTTCTTTTGCTTTTGATTCCTTAATTCACAATCTCAATTTTTCCTTATACATTCTTAATATCAAGCAACCTTCCTCTTTTCCTTAAAGGTAAAGTACTATATTTACCTAACTTTATTAGAAATAAACTATTAGCAGATTATTGCTTATGTTCACCTTCATTCAAATTCTGCATAAGCTTTGAACAACCTACACCAACACCATTTCCCCCCAAATCCCTGTTACTATAGTGTGAGATTTTGTAAAACAAGGTAATTCATACCTATGTATACATTTAAAATACAGACTCTTCCACACAATTAACTTTGAAAGAATCTAAAAAAACAAGTGAATGAATAACAATACATGCAGGAGAGTCTATGTGTTTTGAAACAGAAAAAATAATATTCTAGTTGATCAGATACCTATACAACTATAATACAATAAAGCTAGTAAATATGATTCTATAGATAAACACTTATTGACATGCAAAGAAGCTCATGATATAGGAAGAGAAAAACATTACAGAATTAGAGTGATGTGTTTCATTACTATCAAAATCTATTATAAAGATATACATATGTATGTATGTATGTTGTGTGTGTCTATTTTTATATAGTATCTAGATAAGGAAATTATATACCAAATGTTAACAGTAATTTCTTTAGCTAATTTAATTACGTATCTTTTTTTGCTATACTTTTATATCCTTTCTGAAAGTATTTTGCATGAACATGTATTTCTTATATGATAAAAAGAAATTTTAAAATGCAGAGAATGATGTCAACAATTTGTCCATATTAATACTAATTTCTTTTGTTATACATTGACATTTCAGCTGAAGAAACTTACTTTCAGTAACAAATACAATACAATCTGATAGTTCAGTACAATGAGTATATTCCATAGAAACTTAGCTAATTCGGACATTTTGCTGATTTGATAAACCTGAAAATATTCTTTGTAGTCTCTTAATAACCTGATTATGACACAAACTCCTTACACAATTTTCTAAGAATTACTAAAAAAAAAAAAGAACATAACAAAAAAAAAAAACAAACCAACAAACTTTTAAAAACATACCTACTTAAAATTTACTCTAAAAAATAGTTAAAAGCCTACAAAAAGGGATGCCTGTGTGGCTCAGTCAGTTAAGTATCTGCCTTTGGCTCAGGTCCTGATCCCAGGGTCCCACATGGGGCTTCCTGCTTGCCTGGGAGCCTGCTTTTCCCTCTGCCTGTCTGCCTGCTCTGCCTGCCACTCCTGCTTACTCCCCCCTCCTTCCCTCCCTCCCACCCTACCTCTGACAAATAAATAAAAATCTTTTAAAAAGAAAGAAAGAAAAAAAGCCTACAAGAAGAACAGGCTATTTAATGCAATTCTATTAAGTTTCTGATTATACTAAGTATGGTTCAGCTGAATGTCTTATAAAAACTATTTACAGGGGCACCTGGGTGGCTCAGGTCATGATCTCAGTCAGGGTCCTGGGATCAAGGCCCATGTTGGACTCCCCTGACAAGCAGGAAACCTGCCTCTCCCTCTCCCACTCCCTCTGCTTGTGTTCCATCTCTTACAGTCTCTCTGTCAAATAAATTTTAAAATCTTAAAAATAAAAACTATTAACAAAAATAAAAATCTTTAATTCAATAATATATTTTTGATAAATATGGTAATAAAATTTACATTTCATGGAGCTAGGGGAAATTTTTTTTTTCACTGAGAGGTTGTGATACAAAGAAACACTTTATAATGCATTTGATAACTAATGTCCAGGGGAAAAAAACTAACAAGAACATACACACAAATAAATGACTTTTTTAAAAAGGTAATTTAGAAAGCACCCATGTAAAATAAAACAGGTATTTTATATTCATTGTAGAAACCTGAGGTGGCATTTCACATACTGTGCTAGACAATTAAATGCCTATTTTTAAAGTATTGAGTCAACACAGCAACTTAAGAAAACCAATATAATGAACACAAAAACAAAACTTCCTCAGTTACCAATTATTCATCAAGATTACCTATGTATCTTGGTCCAGCCGCCCCTTCACTCTTACAAACTCATCTCTAAATGGCCACTTCCAAAAAAAGCAACTTAACTCAAATTTAACCAAAATGAAGATAGTATGATGACAGTCATATCTGTTACGTCTCAAAACATTATACAACCCAAACTTAAAGATTCTGAACTGTTGGCATTACCACTCATCAGTCATCCTACGTGAGCAGTATTCTTAGGTTCAATATAATTGTATCTTAAATTAACTGCAAATGATTTTATGGGACAAATTTATTTTCAGCCTCTAAAAAATATCAATTTAAGAGTAAGCATATTTACTTGTGAGAATAAATAAAAACATTTTTTAACTGAAAGAACTGCCAGAAATGTTGATTTCATTTAATTCTAACAACCCCCTTGATAGTTTGACATTCTCTTCAGTTTACAGATGAGGAAAAATACTCAAAGATTAGGTAATTTACCCTAATCACATGGCTAGAAGGCAAATACATCAATTTGCCTATTGATAAATTTGCCTATTGTCAAAGCCTTTCCCACTTAACCTTTTTCCGATCCATGCACTTGTAGAATCAAAATTTTATACACTCTGCTGGGTTTCCAAAAGTTTACTTATTAAAGTAGAAATATTGGGTGGCTCAGTGGGTTAAGCCTCTGCCTTCAGCTCAGGTCATGATCTCAGGGTCCTGGGATCGAGCCCTACATCGGGCTCTCTGCTGAGCGGGGAGTCTGCTCCCCCACCACTCCTGCCTCTCTGCCTACTTTCTCTCTCTCTGTCAAATAAATAAATAAAATCTTTGGGGGGGGGGGAGTAGAAATATTATTGCAAAAAGTGAAAGAAACCCCCAATAAAACAAATTATTTTATTATTTTAAATACAGAAAATTGTTTGCAAAATTATTATCAGTTCACAGGAATATGGGTTCTAAGATTTGGAATGGATATCATAAACAGAATATGATTTATCAGATTAAATCACCCAAAAGCATTTTAGAATGGGGTATACTATATTAATATAAATGTCCTATTACATCGAAACATAAGAAAATGACCACTTATCTTGCTTTATTTGTTCAATTATATCAATGTTAAATTAAAAAGCTAACTAAATTATTTTTATTATATTAATTAAAATGGGTGCCTGGTTGGTTCGGTTGGTGCAACATACAATTCTAGATCTCAGGGTTAGGAGTTCATCTAGCCTCACACTGGATGTAGAGATTACTCAAAAATGAAATTAAACAACAACAACAGTAACTATCATTTGGGTTTCTCTGCTAATCTCCCAGCTGAAACTGACCTTTCAAAGAAGTACTCTCTTGCATAAATTTTAGTCAGACCTGCAATATTTCTGCATTTTTAACTACAAATTGGTAAATGTCATTGGTGTAAGGTCCTTTTAGAATTACTACAGGACAAAAATCAGAACAATTAAGTAAAACTCTAAAGACCTCTTGAAGGAAAATGTGTTTCCTCCTAAAGCCACATGTTAATATTCTTTGTGATAACTTTAATAATAGTCTTGAACTTTTTATGGCAGTTCAAAAGTTTGGAAGGCAATTTTTTTTGCATGCTATTTATCAGCATGATTTTTATGCACTTGAGTCATCATGAGTTCAACCTACTGAGTCACCTGCTTACAGCATCTGCCAACCACAATTTACTAACTGCAGCTTCCTCAAACTTACAACTGAACAAACTCAGGAAGGCCTAGGAACTGTTTAATGTTTTCCAAAGTAGCAACTGAAAATATTCTTTCAGAACAGCCCATGTTTAAAAAAATAACACCCCCCACCCCACCCCACCACCAGCCCGCCAACTTCCTTGCTCTGAATGAGCACTCCACCTATGGCAGTGTCACTCTACTTTGTATTCCTCCTTCTTGGGAAGAAAGGGAGTTCAACCTAAGCAGGAAATAAAATTGTATGCTTGCATAATATTTTAAAATAAGTATTCTATTAAAAATAATTCCTAGGTACAAACTAATACTAACCTGGAGTATATATACAATTGTGCCAATGACTACACTGATTATACAGAGCAAACATTCACTTTAATAAAATATTTAAGAAATATAAACTGCAAAAGATAATTTCAAGATTAACACCACACCCCACACTATTTGGAGCTGGCTTTCACTGTTTCCAAATTCTACTATTTCCAGATATGGAAATGATAAAAAACTATAAACCTGAACAACTGCTATACTATACTTCTCAGAAATTCAAGCAAACTGATACAATCAACAGAACTTCTAACTTGACAGACTTAGATCTGCCAAGAAAGATTCAGTCTTTTATCATCTGACCCAAATTTAATTCTACCTGTTTGCTTCATTAGGGTCTAGTAAATACAAATACATGAGAAATGTGTCAAGTTATTCAGATAAAGGAAGGAGTTAAAACTACAATTCCAAAGTATCCTAACACAAGAACATCTTTTTTACCTAGTACTGTTAAGGAAGACAGTATGGCACAATACACTTCAGAATGATTTCCAATCATTGTTATGCTATTCCTAAAAGGATAAGTTTAGCTCATCTAGAAAAACTAATTAGAAAAGGGAAGAGAACATACACTGAATGACGTGTGTTAAACATTCAATAGTTTGTCTACAAAAAAGGAAGTTTTAAAAAGTGATAGAAATAAGAAAATTTATCAAAACACTACTAATTCTGAACGAAAGTACTTCTATAGTTTGTTCACTAAATAACAAACTGAATACAACTGATGCTTTTCATCAGTACTCATAGTTATCATCATCAATGATTATTCTGACTCCGTTTTAAGTATTAACTGATATAAAATGTTGTTGCCTCTATACCAAACCAGCCCATAAAGACAAAATTTGAGTTGTAACTACTTTTCAGTTTCTTCTGTATCCTCCTCTTGTGCTATCAAGTTCCCAATGTACCATCACCAGACTTTTAAAAATTCCCCTTTTGGCTTCTCATATGCTGTAGTAGAAGGAACCAGTTTAGACAGCTTGATTCAATTATGTTTGAAATAGTTTCTTAGTGTGGGACTAACAAGCCCCTTATGAGTAAAATATATTAGGGAATATATTTCATTTGATAAGATTCTGAACACCAGATATCTATTTCTACAGACTGGCAATACAAGGAAGAGTTTAAACCCTTGAGGATCTTAATGGCCTGCCAGAACAGGGATTAACACACAATTCATAGCAATACAGGTTAAAAAAGAGTTTTACATAGGGTAGAGAGGTGAGACAAAGATTGTGGGGAAAGATAATCTAGTTAGATGTATGGGGAAAGGTATTACACAAGAGTTGGAACTTGAGAAAAGCACAAATATCTAGAACTTCAAAATTTTTTTGAGTTGGAACTTTAAAAATTCAAGGACACCTGCCATGTTATGGGAGATCAGAAAAGACTTTCAAAAATAAATTTATTTATTTATCTATCTATCTATCTATCTATCTATTTATTTATTTATTTTTCCTGAGAGCAAGAGTGAGAGCAGAGGTGGGGTGGGGTGGGAGGGGGCAATAGGGGGAAGGGGCAAAGGGCAAATGGAGAGGGAGAGTGAATCTTTAGGAGGCTCCATGCTCAATCTCACAACCCTGATATCATAACCTGAGTTGAAATCAAAAGTCAGAGACTTGGGCGCCTGGGTGGCTCAGTGGGTTAAGCCACTGCCTTCGGCTCAGGTCATGATCTCAGGGTCCTGGGATCGAGTCCCGCATCGGGCTCTCTGCTCAGCAGGGAGCCTGCTTCCTTCTCTCTCTCTCTCTGCCTGCCTCTCAGTGTACTTGTAATTTCTCTCTGTCAAATAAATAAATAAAATCTTTAAAAAAAAAAAAAAAAAAGTCAGAGACTTAACAGAGTGAATTACCCAAGCACCCAGAAAAGAAGGACTTTCAAAACAGAGGGAAATGCAGGTACAGGCACAGACAGATGAAACAACATGACATAAGTGGAAAAGTTTAAGTACACTGGTATGGACTGAGTGAGGACAGAGATTAGGTAAGTGGGAAGATTTAACGACTCTACTTGGAAAGATCTGTAATAGTTTAGCGAGGTTAGAATCAAAGCCTTACAATTAAGATAAGAAGGACAGGATGGACATAGTGATGCTAACAAGACACAATCAGCAATTTTTGGAGGACAATATAAAATGGCAAATGAGGAACCTAAAACATTCCCAGGTGTCTATTTGACTGACAAAACATGGTAGATATGGTCTAACCAGTAATGAGGATACAGGATTGGGAAGAATGACAAGATCTGAGTGCTGAAATTTAGTACAACAGGCAGAACACATGGATTTTATCTGCTCAATGACATCCACTGGGACCACCATTTTTATATATATATATATATATATATATATATATATATATATATATATAAAACATGATATTCTAATTTTATCATTCCTGATGTTGCTGAGAACTTACAAGTTTTTAGGACATTATTATGAATAATTAGAACTCACTATATATATGAATACTTTTGAATTTACATATGTACCCACAAATATTTATGGATAAATAATATATAGAATTTGCTTCAAAATAATACATAAGGAGGAATGCATGGGTGGCTCCTTTGGTTAAGCATCTGCCTTCAGCTCAGGTCATGATCCCAGAATTCTGGGATCCAAGTCCTATACTGGGCTTCTTGCTCAGCGGGGAGCCTATTATTTCTCTGCCTGTCACTCCCCCCTACTTGTGCTCTCTCTCTGACAAATAAAACCTTAAAAAAAAAAAAAAAAGTTAAAAAAAATTAAATAATACATGAGGAGCACTGAGAGGAAACAATGTTGGCCATGAACTGGTAATTGTTAAAGCCAGATGACGGGTACATGGAAATTCATTTTATGATTCTACATCTGTATGTTTTGAATTATCTGGGCAAAAAAGTTTTATCACAATTCTGTTCAAAAACCTCCAAAGGCTTCCACTTCACTTTAACCAGAACAAAAAACAAAGTCATTAACTACCTTTCTTATTTCATTTCCTACTAATCTCTATATAGTTATCTTCTTGCTATTCTAAGAATGCCTTCATTTTAGGGTCTTCCTATTTTTCTGTTCTAGCTAATACTTCCTATCAGGTTTTATTTTTCTCCATAGCACTTACAGTCTTCCAATACACTAAAATAATTATTTGCTGTCTCTTCTCACTACAAGGAAAGCTGTATGAAGGCAAGGAATTTGTTTTGTTTTGTTCACAGTCGTACCTTAACTGTCAGAAATAGTGCCTAGGACATAGCAGGTGCCCAATAATTTTTGTAAAACTGAATCAGGAAACTGAAAAAAGGAACACACCTCTGAGAAAAGAGAAAAGGAGGTAAGGAAAGGTGCAAAAACAGGTTTAAGGACAGGAAGTTAAGGGGGTTCCTGCTTGTAACCTCCATTTCCATTGTGTTGCAGGAGAAAGGTCTTCTTCTCAGAGAAAAGGAGGAAGCCGAGTAGAACAGTGATAATTTAAAATAACTGTTTCAGGAAATGAAAACTCCAGCACAGAAAAGGCTGCCAACTGGTATGAAAGGATCAGCTGAGATCAGAGACAATACAATGACACCAAAATACCTAGGCGCAATTTTCTCCTGCTTTTTAGCCTTAAAAAGCTTTTAAGCATTTGGGCAAGTCTCTCCAAGAGAATTTTCTGTAATAATGGAAATGTTATATATTTGCAATGTTCCACATATGGCTATTTGAGTACTTGAAATATGGCTAGTCTGACGAACTTTTAAATTTACTGTTTCTTAAATAGCCACATGTGATCACTGATGGGCAGTACAATCTTTGGGTATTAAAAAATGGAAAAAATAAATAATAGGAGTGATCCAGGATAAGAAATTAAAACACAGATGTGACAGAAAGACAAACGCATAATGGGCATAATGGAAGTAAAGGTGCTGGTTAAGAATGGCTGAAATAATATAAAACAGAAGAAGTATCTTGGCTGGAAAAAAAAAGAAAGAGAGAAAACTAGAATATAGGAAATTCATCAAATATGCAACCCCTCGGTAAAGTGGTAAAATGAGATCTATTTTGTCTGCTTAGGGATTTAAAAAGTTACCTCTAATGGCCTTCCTGAAAGCACATATGTCATGACCTAAGATTTACTCAACCAGACCTATTTATTTTTAAACTCTTACCTAAAGATTCTTTTTATCACCTGAATTTTATAGGCCATAATGTTTGAATAAGCAGCAGAGATAGGATCTGACTCCAAATTGGCTTGTTGTGCTACTACCAAGGTCTGATACTTTAATAGATGTAAACTTTTTCCTCCCCTTGGAAGAGCCAAAATTCTGTAATAAGATATAATTTATATATGTGAATGTATGCAAATGATTATGTATCTTAAAACAGAATTTCAAAAACTATGGTAATTCATTTAACTGTTAAATGCTGATTTTGGTTCTTCTTTACTTTTAAATTTGATTCATTTGTAAACTATTTCTGATTATAACAATATTGGCACTAAATCAGATACTATAAAGTTCATGGAGTTTGGGGGGCAAAAGGCAGTTACCCAAGTTGTGCTATCATCCAAACTGCATTAATAAAAATTTTAGTACAAATATATATACTTAACACCTATTTGTGGAACAAGACAAAATGGGAAAGGGATACCTAGGAAGTGATCGAGACCAATAAAAACAAACCAGTTGTTCTGCCCACTCCTTTACAGTGCTGATAGTGAACATCATTAATTAACTACACTTTTGGCCAGAGCAGAGTCTCATAATCCTCCACAACACAAACAACATGCCAGTCAGAAGATACCAACCAAGGCAAATTTGCTTGACTGATACAATGTATGTGCAATAAACATTAAGAAAAATTCTCAACAATGAGCTTTTTAAGCACTGGAAGGAATCCTTAGTATGTGATGGAACTTAATTCCTTGAAAACAGAAGTGGATATGGGAGAAAAAAAATTTAAAAATCATCCTTCTAGGGGCACCTGACTGACTCAGTCAGTAGAGCCTGTGCCTCTTGATCTTGAGTTCAAGATCTCAAGGCTATGAGTTCAAGCCCCACAATGAGTTCAGAGATTAAAAGAAAAAAAAAAAGATTATTTGTTAAATAAAGGTTTTATTTATTTGACAGAGAGACAGCAAGAGAGGGAATACAGCAGAGGTAGTGGGAGAGGGATAAGCAGGGTTCCCATGGAACAGGGAGACTGATGCGGGGCTCAATCCCAGGACCCCGAGATCATGACCTGAGCCAAAGGCAGACACTTAATGACTGAGCCACCCAGACACCCCTAAAAAAGAATCTTTAAAAAAAGGCTTATTTATATAAGAAAGAGGAGAGCATAAGCGGGGAGGCAGAAGGGGGGCGGCGGCAAGGGAGAATACCAAGCAGCCTCTGTGCCAAGCGTGGAGCCTGACATGGGGCTCCATCTCAGGGCTCTGAGATCATGACCTGAACTGAAATTAAGAGTCCAGTGCACCTGGGTGGCTCAGTTGGTTAAGCAACTGCCTTTGGCTCAGGTCAGGATCCTGGGGTCCCCGGATCAAGTCCCACATTGGGCTCCCTGCTCAGCGAGGAGTCTGCTTCTCCCTCTGATGTTCTCTCTCTTGTGCATTCTCTCTCTCTCTCAAGTAAATAAATAAAATTAAAAAAAGAAAAGAAATTAAGAGTCCACGCTTAACTGACTGAGCCACCCAAGTGCCCCAAAAATAAAATCTTAAAAAAAGAAATCCTTCTGAGGTATTGTGTTTTGAAGTCCGCATATTGGATAATGTCTGAAAGGCTCTAGGTCTGAAGTCTATACATAGATGAGGAAGCCTTACCTATACAGATTTTTTATTCTGTTCTACAGAATTTTCAATTTCTAGAAATGGCGGAGAGGTGAAGGATTATTAATTGGGAACAATAACAAGTTATTCCCATGTAGAGTACCTGACTCCCAGGCAAAGAATATCTAGAGAAACACAGGATTCTTTTAATCCATACTGTTTTACATCACCCATATATTTAAGATATATAGGTATACCTATTCAACTGTAAGTCTGATGGGAAAATATTATGCATTATGATTAATAATCAAATAACTATGTCTTGGAGAATGTGAGTGATGTAAGAAAGTGATCTGGAATGAAACTGGATTGGTAGGGAACCAGTAATAGCACCAGAGACTCAAGAAGAAGCAAAAACTATGGTAACATTCAGAAAGGAATGATACTTTCTCACATTTAGGTCATTTTATAAATTTTCCAGCTATCTTAATCTACAGCCCAAAAGCTCTAAGTAAAGAGGAGGGAAGGAAAAGTGTGAGGATGTTTTTCTTCCATTAGCATAACAACTGAGAAGAGGTAGTAAAGACACTTAACTGTGCCAAAGCCAGAGAAGCCTAACATCCTACAATTAACTACCAAGCAAAGAATCAAATATCAATAATGCCCAAGACTGGTAATTCTTTATGTTACCCTGGCTAGGCTCTGGTGCCCAGCTGTTTGGTTAAACACCAGTCTGGATGTTACTGCGAAGGTACTTTTTAGATGTGATTAATGTTTCAATCAGCAGACATTGAGTAAAGCAGACCACCCTCCATAATATATTTGGGCCTGATCCAATCAGTTGAAGGCCTTAAGAAAAAAGAATGATGTTCTACAAAGAGGAAAGGATTCTACCTCCAGACTGTCTTCAGACTCAAAATCAACTCTTGCCAGAACTTCCAGATTGCTGGCCTGCCCTGTGGATTTCAGACTTGCCAGTTCCTACAACAAGTCAACTCCTTAAAACTACTCCCTCCATCTCCTTTTTTGTCTACACAAGCTTGGAGCATGCATGTGTGCACAAATGCGTGCACGCATACGCGCGTGCACGCGCACACACGCACACACACTTGGTTTTCTTTTGCTAGAAAATCGTACTACAGTACCCTATTGAGAAATATTATTAGTACTATTACCCTTCCTTATCTCTTTCCCATCATTGTCTTCTGAGGAAAAAATAAAATTGAGAAAAAGAAACAGGCAAATATCTGGTGTTACTGCATCATTTGAGGCCACAGCACAGAACAGTATGAACATCCCTCAATTTTAGAACTTTCAGCATATTGCTGTAATTATGTCCCTCCCCCTTACCTGAAAAAACAAACAAACAAACAAAAACCAAGTATTTTATCTGTCTTTAAATTCCTAGTACCTGGGGTGCCTGGGCAGCTCAGAGGGTTAAGCCTCTGCCTTCGCTCAGGTCATGATCTCAGGGTCCTGAGATGGAGTCCCACATCAGGCTCTCTGCTCGGCGGGAGGCCTGCTTCCCCTTCCCCCCTCTGCCTGCTTCTATCCCTACTTGTGATCTCGCTCTCTCTATCAAATAAATAAAAATAAAAACTCTAAAATAAATAAATCCTAATATCTAGCAAAGTGGCACACAGGAATGAATGAATAACTTTATCTTATATAGTTCATCAATCACTGATTTTTTTTTCGACTCTTAAAAACATACCTTCTCTACAAGGCTAATGTCGAATAATTTACATGACAGAAGTTATACCCCAAAAGGACTGATCAGGTGCTTCAGAAAATTTCAACAGTTAGGCAGAATAATACACTTTAAATATTTATCTTTAGGGTTAACAATCATTTGGACAAATTACACAGTTGAAGAAAAGTGGAAAAAAACAAAAAGTGGTACCCGAAGTAATTAACAGTGTGGTAGTAGCGTAAGGACAGGCATATAGACTATGGAAATAGAACAGACAGCTCCAAAATAAAATTTTAGAATAAATGGTCAACTGATTTTTGACAAGGGTGCCCAGATTATTCAATGGGAAAAGGACAATCTTTTCAGCAAATGGTGCTGGGCAACTTGGACATCCACATGCAAAAGAATTAAGCTGGACTTAACCTTATGTCCCATAAAAAGTTTAATTAAAAGTGAGTCAAAGGGGGCGCCTGCGTGGCTCAGTGGGTTAAGCCTCTGCTTTCGCTCAGGTCATGATCTCATGGTCCTGGGATCGAGCCCCGCATCGGGCTCTCTGCTCGGCGGGGAGCCTGCTTCCCCCACTCTCTCTGCCTGCCTCTCTCCCTACTTATGATCTCTGTCTGTCAAGTAAATAAATAAATTCTTAAAAAAAAAAGTGAGTCAAAGACCTTAATGTAAGAACTAAAATTATAAAATTCTCAGGGGAAATTTTTAAAAAAGATTTTATTTATTTATTTGACAGCACAAGCAGGGGAAGGAGCAGGCAGAGAGAAAAGGAGAAGCAGGCTCCCCACTGAGCAGGGAGCCTGATTCGGGGCTTGATCCCAGGACCCTGGGATCATGACCTGAGCCGAAGGCAGACACTTAACCAACTGAGCCACCCAGGCACCCTCAGGGGAAATTTTTTATGATGTTGGAGTTGGTAAACATTTCTTGGATATAATAGGAAAGCATAGGCGTTCAAAAGAACAACAACAACAAAAATAGGTAAATTGGACTTCCATCAGAATTAAAAACTTAGTACATCAAAAAACACTACTGAAAGAAAAAACAACTCAAAGAATGGGATAAAATATTTGGAAAACATCTATATGTGGTAAAGGACTGAAAGAACCCTTGGATTCAACAACAAATAACTAATTTGAAAATTGGGCAAAGAACTTCACACCCACTGGGATAGCTATTAAAGCAATAGAAAATAACAAGTGTTCTTACAGATATGAAACCACTGTTGGTAGGAATATAAAATGGTGCAGATACTACGGAAAACAGTTTGGCTATTCTTCAAAAAGTAGAGCATAAAATTCCAAATACTTCATCGATTCCATCCTTAGGTATATACCCGTAAGAATTGAAGGCAGTAATTAGTACACCAATGTTCAGAACAGCATTAGTCACCATACCCTAGAGGTGTAAATGACCTAAACGTCCATCAACAGATGAATGAAAAAAAAAAAAGAATGTGGTATATACATACAATGAATTATATGGCCACAGAAAGGATAAAATTCTGACACATGCTTCAACATTGAGAACATTAAGAACATTAAGTGGAATAAGTACATTACAAAAAGACAAGTATTTTATGATACTGGGATGCCTGGATAGCTCAGTCGGTTAAGTGTCTGTCTTCAGCTCAGGGTCCTCCAAACAAACTCTCCTCAGTAACCCCAGCCTCTGGTAACCTCTGTTCTATTTTGTTTGGTCTGCATGTAAAATGGTGTCATAAATATTTTTCTTAAGATTTTATTTATTTGTCAGGGAGAGAGAGAGAGAGAGAGTATAAGCAGAGTAAGAAGCAGTCTCCCCTCTTAACAAGGAGCCCCATGCAGGACCCTGTCCCAGGACGCTGAGACTGCTTCTCACTAGAAGAACCAGAGGCTGGGGTTACTGGGAAATGGGGACGTAGTGTTTAAGGAGTAGAGTTTGTTTGGAGTGATAAAAAAAGCTCTGAAAATTGCTAGTGGCGATAGCTGTACAATTTTGTGAATGCACTTAATGTCAATGAAGTATATATTTAAGTGGCTAAAATGGTGATGTTTGCTTCTTTTTAAACAAATATACATTATTATTCTACTTTATGAAGACAATGAGTTTGAAGTCAGTCAGGTGGCTAACCCAAATGAATATGGTTTAAAAAACCTCATCATCATCATCGGGGCACCTGGGTGGCTCAGTGGGTTAAAGCCTCTGCCTTCAGCTCAGGTCATGATCTCAGGGTCCTGGGATAGAGCCCCACATAGGGCTCTCTGCTCAGTGGGGAGCCTGCTTCCCTCCCCCGGCCCCGCCTCTCTGCCTACTTGTGAGCTCTCTCTGTCAAATAAATAAAATCTTAAAAAACAAAACAAAACAAACCTCATCACCATCAGTCCACTTTCACAGGAAAGAAGGCATGGTTAGGTATTCAAGCAGACCACTCAACACAAATTCTGCTTATTCACTGGATTTCATATACTTATCCAGCCTTGCTGTCTTACTTAACTAAATTACATGCATCCTGAGACAGTTTAGGGTTCACCTATTCTAACAGGGGCATCCTTTCTACCTCTCCCACAACTAGGGTAGATTCTGTATACCTCCCTGGGTCTTCTACTGACCACATTTTGCCTTTATTTACTTTTACATTTTTCTGTGTGTGCTTCCCCCATTAGATTATAAACTCTATGAAGGCAAATTATTTGTATTGCTGAATACAACACAGCAGGCCCTCAAATATATGAACAGGCCCCCAATCCTTATTTTTTATTGACTTAAGGGCTAGTGCTGTTTTGCGTTTAGTCTGAAGCTTAAGAGTTGGATTTTAGAGAGAATCCTTTTGGCAAGATTCTGAAAAGGACTCCAGGTAAAACTTTTATTTATTTACTTATTTTTTAAGGTAATCTCCACACTAACATGGGCCTTGAACTCATGACCCTAGAGAGTCACATGCTCTACTCACTGAGCCAGCCAGGTGCCCCAAGGACTCCATTACTTTTCACTTTTAACCTTGAATAAATCTAGGATTCAGGATACCTTGTAGCACAGCAAAGAAAATTAGGCAGCTGAGAAAATAAGGAGAGTGCAAAATGTCTTAATCCGTTTGGATTCTCTGCCTACGGAACAAACTGGATCTGAAAATGATGCACAGATTTGGAGTATAGCTAGATGCCAGTGTTTGAAAAGTCTTGGGAAATTGTGGGCAATAAAATGACAAAAAAATTTAATTTTATATTTAGGAAAGATGTCAACTCTGAGAAAATAAAGCATCAAATAAAGAATGATGCCAGCTTCCACTAGCTGTATGAACCTCGATGTGAAGTCACAACTTCCTTAAACTTCACCATCTTTGCCTATAAAAACTGCTGTCATATATGGTCTCTCCCTTCCTCGTATTTCGTCCCATCTTCCCCTTTCAGACTTTCATTCCCCTACACTCTCTAGCTCTACTTTTACAAATAAACACAAATATTAGATCTAGAAGTTCTTGTATGGGGGTGGGGGGCAGGTTGGTGAATTGACAATGATACACAAAAAAGTCACATGGAAACTACTATTATGAGAAGCAAAACCTATGAGTAAGCAGAAGAAACATGTCTGCAGAAAGGACACTGAAGAAGAGGGGAAGAAGGAATATGTGACTTGCGTTCCTGACTTTCTAGTTCCTAATTCTATTCCGAATAAGGTTCAGCTGTACTTTCTGCTATAGCTATCCCTGACACTGCCTACTGTATCTTTGTATTACCCCCAACACCTTTTTTACTTAAGCTAGTTTAGTGGGTTTCTATTTAGCTACCTATGCATTTGGAAATTAAGACTTCTCAAAGACTTGTGTGAATTAAATAAATATGTATATCCTGAAAACATTACACAAAATTAAGATAATACAATGTCTTACTCATAAGGATACCATAAGGAGTTACTAAAATAATGCACATGGAAATATTTTGGAAATTGTCAAGTTTTACAAATATGAAATATTAACACACTAAGAAATAAAAATTTTAATCCTGAGATTTTAAAATAATAGGGCTATGCTTTAGTAAGAACTTGCAATTGGGTAATAAGAATAATATCAACCTATTTTGACTGGCAGAAATTAGACAATCTTTCTCAATGGTAACTAAGATGGCTTACATCTTTTGAATCTGATGTCTACAAGCATAATTTCACATACTTTAAATTCCTAACAGCAGTCACAAAAAATTACAAAGAGACTGGCAGATTTTTCAGCATATGATCATAGCAGATTTGGGACCAAGAGAGAACTACTGCAGACTGTGACTTATAAATGTTTTTAATCTGAATATTGCAGAACAGCTCACACTTGGGCCAAATTTCAGTCAAAATAACATGTTCCTGGACTCCATGGATACATTTTCAACACATCAAGTTTTGCAACCAATTTTTACAAATGAAGAACTCCCTTTTTAATATCAGGAGATATTCACTTGGGTAAATCAACACACCTGATTTGTAGGATGTTAATAAAAGCATATTTTATAACTATTTTTGAAATTACAGTGATACAAAAATCAGGTAGGCGGGACATTAAAAAAAAGTTAGTACATTAAAACATTATGTACTAACTTTAAATTTTAAAAAAGCCTACTTAAATAAGGAAGTACAATGACTGTTTTAACTACTGGTTCCCCTTTTCTTGTAGTCCATCCTACTTTCTAGGCTTCAGCTTGGCTCCACTACTGCAAGCTGTCACTTTTGACTAGAAATGGAATAAAGCCAAGTACTACACAATAGCAGTTTCCTGCTCTGGCCTCATCTTCTAGACCACCCCCAGGCCAATGCCTGCCCACAGATGCTGATCCTACCATGCCAATAATCCACCAACAGTCAGTTCACAGCTATGGCTATGATCCTATATTTTTACACTCTTGGCAGACTGTATATCCCACAATCTCACAGTTCTCAATTTTACTGACTTTATGGCAACAATGCACCTCTAAATTTCAATCAAATGCTAATATGAATGCAAAATGAAATGGAAAAAGAAGATGCATACAAAAACTCAAGAGACTAATTGAGAATGTGCTCAACTTCTGTCAAAATATAACTCAGTAACAGAAACTGAAAAATAAAGCTCTCTTGGTAAGTACTACTAATACAAACAATTCTGTAACTCTAAACCTGTATAATTTTGATTTGCCTGACTCATTAGTTTTCCCTTTTGAGATAAACCTAGAGTTAGGTGGAATGTCTCTTATCTCTGAGACTAAAATAATTAGGGTTTAACTTGTTTAGGTTAATGTTGGTCAGAATGGTGGTTTTTCCACCTTAAGTTCACAGAATTTTTAATGTTAAGAAGCAAGTTCGAAGGTCATATATAGTCCAACTCTTATTCCCTGCTTTGAGAACTTCCAAAGCATAGTACTAGATCTGCACAGCTTTTCACCAGAGCCAAATAAAGAAAAACAATTCTGTAACTTGCTTAATAACACTTACACTCTTTAAAAAGATATAAGTAACTATCAGCAGTAAATGGAACCTTTGACTTTCCCTGTGGAAAAAAAGGTAAGAGATTCTTTTGGATGTTAATATCACATGAGAGGGTTCTTCATCTTTTCTAATACCATTTTCTTAAAATAATTTAACAAGTCACCAACTGAATTTTATCTAAATAAACTTCCCTGAAGGGGTTGGGGGGAGGAGGGAGCACTGACCAAGGCTTGTACAGACAGCTAAAAAATTGATCTATAATTAGCTGTAGAAAGAAATGGTAAGAGTTCCAGAGACAACAAATAAGAAAGATTGTTAAAAGTTAAGTGCAGATGGTGGAAGACAAATATTCAGTGGTTATGCATGACAGGAAGAGAAAGGAGTTTCAAAGATCTACCAAAAAGGTGTAAGATACAATTTACAAAAAGAGAAATTCAGAATCTGTCTAGATAAGTACCTTCTACTGAGCAGTTTGTTACGTAGTTAATAGCTCAATATATTTCATTTAAGCTTCCTAACAACTCTGAGGTAGACAACAGTTTTACTTGTATATGAAAGAACCATTTATTTAGAATGCTTGAGACTTTCCCAATGTCACATAGCTGGCAAATAGCATGGATTTGAAACCATGTTTGCATGAATTGACTTCAAAACACAAGTTCTTAACCATTATGCTATACTGATTCTCTAGAACAAAAGACTCTAGTGAAGACCCAATCAATTAGCTGCTTCTCCTGTATTATAATAATCAGATGCCACTCTTGAGTAGAAAATTTTATTTCCTTGCTTCAAAGCTTCCAATGATTCATTTGGCCTACAAATTAAAAAATTCACTTAATAATTGTGCTTAGCAATTCTTTTCTTCTTTCATCTGACTCCATAATACTTACTTATAAGTATGATGTCTACTATTAAAAGTCAAACCCTCTTCTCTAGCTGATATTCTACGGGTTCCTAATATACCTCCACCGTTCCTCACTGATAATGCTGTCCCTCCTGCCAAATACCTGACCTTACTCTTTCACTTTCATCTCCATTTAAATGAATCCCATTCAAGTTCTACCTTCTTCAACAGAGAAACCATTTCAATCTCTACTAATTTCTCCTTTCTTTGTATTCCTAGTCTTTACTATGTATTTTTGGCTCCTTAAATCAAGTCTATTTTCAAACAGAAGTTCTTGTTCTGAATTATAAAGTACTTGGGAAAAAATAAGTACTGAGACTTAGTATATTAATTTTTTAAACCATTAAGCACCTAGCAGGATGCTGTGCATAGGGAAACCACAGCATTTAAATAACGTTAAATGAATGAAGTCAGTTGGGATGTTTCCAAGGTCAGACATTAAAAAAATTTAAGCCTAAGTCAAAGGGAAGTAGAGTCTAAGCATAAAATTTCCATTTGAAGACTCCCTTCTGGGGAAGAATCAAGTGAGTAAACAGTCGAACACAAATTAAGAGCTCTAACCTCTCTTTCTACTCTGGGCCTGTTTCTCCCTCTCTCAACCACATACATCGCAAAACTCTCATTCTTGGGGGTTGGCGGGGTTGGCGTGTTCTACGCCCATATCCTCAAAGGCATGCTTCCAGTGTTTCTTATAAATTTCTATAAAAGATATCTCTTAATAGAACGTTCAGTTAATATTTCTTAAAAACTCTAATTTCTTTCTTTAAAACAACAACAGTTTGTTGGGTTCTATCTGGAAGTCAATTTATTTTTTTTTCTGTTAGTTAATTAAATTAATGGGAAACAGTAATTTGATACCAGGAAGAGAACAAATCTGAGAAGAATTCTGGGACAGAAACATTTACACAGTTGTACTAATAAATCCTGTACCAAGTCAAAATCACATTTCCTCTACAGAAATGTAAGTCTTAAAATGATAGATCTACACACAACTGAAGTGAAAATAAAGAAAAGTTTAAAAAATAAAGTTTTTTTCTCTACCCACTGAAGCAATACTATTATGAAGTTCTTTTTACTTCCATCTATAAACTACTAGTAGTGCCACCATAGTACCCTGACTTAGAATAAATTTGTTCGTAAAATGAATGATTACCAACAAGACTTTTAAAATTTGTCAATGGCTCATTTATGTCAAATATTTAATTCAAGAAAATAAAACATCTGGCTAGTAACAACCAAGGTAGTAGTTAATTGTTCACCTTGGCTGACAGGGACTGAATTTTACCTCATGCGCATTATCTCATCCAGGTTGTGAAGCAATTCCAAAGTCCATAGGACAATAACAAAAATTAAGAAGGAAAAAATACAGGTCTCTGCTACATTCACTCCCAAACTACTGGTAATTTATAGTAGGCAACCATTTGAGCTACTTTTAGTAAACCAGATGTGTTAAGCAACAACTACCTTAGAAATATTCTGAAATCACAGCCAATAAATTTATATCATCAATGATGTAAAATCTGTGGGTCAAAAAGGACTGAAACAGGGAAAACAACCTTCTCACTAAGAAATACAGAAATGATAGATATATAAATCTGATTAAATCCAGATACATCATTCACTGAATATTTTAAGACTCTTCTCTGTGCAAGTCTTTAAGCAACTTTTAGTTCAGGTACTAAGAAAATACTCAGGTTTGCTCCACCTGTTCCCTTTTCCTTCAGCCAGCAATTCACAGCATAGGAGTACTATATCTAATGTTTAGTAAAGCAGTTCAGTGTCTATATTCTATGATGACAGAAACTGTAGAAATAACAGTCTTATCTCTAAACTTCAATCACTTTATTGTGACCCAGAATGTAAAAAAGAATCATTCCTTCAGGATGAAGGATGTAGGATGATTCTACCTTATACTATTGAATACACCTTAATACTACAATGAATTTTAATATATAATAAGATAAGCATAAGGCATAATTTTGAACAAACACATTCTGCTTCAAATCTCTAATGGTTTTTTAAATTAGTGCCCTTCATATTATCCCTTAATACATTTAAAAACAAAGAGAATTATGATCCCTAGAAAATACTGGACTAACAAGCCAGACCAACCCAGATTTGTTGATATGAGTCATGTACAATTTTCAGGTAAGAAATAATCTCTTCTATATCCTCTATGAAGCAACCGACCTGAAAACTGCAGGTGTGTGCATGGCCAGAAGCCAAAACTCAGAACAAGATGATTTCAAAATCATGCTAAAAGTTCAATGTTCATATTTCTATTCTCAAACTGTTTTTTATATTAACTTGATCAAAATTTCATGTTTTAATGAAACAATTTTTTAAAATTTCTGTAATCATCCTCCAAAGAAAAGAAATACCATAAAAATAATAGATATTAAGAAAACTCCAAACTATAAAAGCCATCTTTCAGAATCAATAACTTGGTTTTTTCCTCTTTCTTCCCAGTTGAAAGACACAGTATAATCTGCAGAGTTCCCTCCTACTTCCTCTCTTTTCCCTTCCCCCTCTACTTCAAAGAAAGTTAACTGCAGCCAGGCATGATCAGGAAATCTAAAAGGAGGAAGCAGAAACTCATTTGTGTGCATAAGGAAGGAAAAAACAGAATTAACAATACCATGCTGCTTCAGTGACCTAATTAATATGCATCGATTATATTATCTGTAAGATGTCGGTTTGGTTTTTCTCCTCATTCAACTTTCTTTCCAAAATACTGAAAACTGTAAAAATGAAGATTGCACCTCAATTTTCCAACTAAAAAAGTGACCAGATCAAGTTTAATACATGGTATTTGATATGCAATCCATTGAAATCAGAGGTAAGTATAGGATTCAAACTAGTGACCTAAAAGTGAAATGATCTGTATTAATCCTGAGTCAATGGTTTCCTATCACCTTAACAATATGATACTATTTGGATATATTAAAAAATAGGGCTGCACAACTTTATTAAGGAAATTTAAGGGAGTATACTACTACAGAACGGCTGAGAACCAAGGAGAAAGATGGTAGGTGGGAATTCTCACTACAAGAACATTTCCTTAATATCATAGCAAAGTAATTTGTGTGAATTTTTAAAACAAGTTATGTGTACCCATCACTCTATACACAAAGGCTATTTCTAAAGAAGGTTTTCCCCCATCACACTTAAGAAGTCTACAAAGGATAATTAACATCTAGATTCAGAAGAAATTGCCTCATGAAATTTAAAGTGAGAAAAACAGGAGCATTTAAAAAATGTGTTCAATTTTCCCCCAGCTCCCTTTGACTTACATAGGGTTACCCTAAAGTTGAGATATGTCAAGACACTATTTACAAAATCTATGCCAGTAACAGCTGCCATGTTTAAGATGCCAAGGAATTTAATGTACTGTTTGGACAAGTGGTTAGAGAAAAGCATTCTGGGATAAAGCCACTCTAATTACATAAACTCTAAAACTGTTTCCTTTATCAAGAATGTAGCTGTATTTCACAAACTCATTTAAATAAGTAAATTTGAAAAACTAGACTGAGCCATCTTAGGTCTCTGGAGTACATTTTCATTCAAAATGTTAAAATAGGTGTCTATCACTCACATATTAGAGAAAATATCCTTATATATTTTTAACTTGATTAATAAGAAACTAAATATATTAAAATACATGTTAAAAAGCTCTGTTGTAAAACCATCTAATTATTTTTAAAACTCCTAAGAAACTCTAAAATTAAGGTATGATGGATCCCTAAATCAAGTGCTGTTAGTGTAATTCCTTCTGATTTTCTAGAACTGAGCGCTCACATTTGTTAAAGACAAATGGTTAAAATGCTAAGAGACTCACTTCACCTTTAGAAGACAGAATATTTTTCAAGCCAGAGATCAACCTGCCCATACTAACTGAGCAACACAAATAGCTTACTAACAAAGACAATTATACAATTCACCAAATCAAGCTTAACACTTTCATTCTTGTGCCTCTATTTTTCAAATAAAATGACAGAACTACCAGAATCCAAAAGCTTAAAATGTAAACCAAAACAAAACAAAAACCCTATAAAATGTCAGCACATTCTTTCAATCATTATAATTTTAATAGACATGTTGTGGAGTTTTAGGCCACCTGGCAAAAGAGTTTATTTTTAAAAGTAATTTCTTTTAAAAGATTTCACTTCTCTAAATCAAATCCAAGCTGAAACTTACAGAGTGCTGCTAATCACCAACCACAAAATTAAAACATTAAGGGTTAAAAGGTTCCTTTGATTTTATCTAGACTTACCCAGTCTAATCCCACTAAAAAACTGTTAGAAATTAAACAAATTATAATAAGGAAGGCCTATAGTAAGCTAAATGGCATTCACAATTAAAAACAAAACAAAACAAAACAAAACCCAAGGGAAAAGCTCTAACACCTCCAATATTAAACTGGGACTTGCTAGGAGTTTTAGCTATAAATATTGTAAAGAAAGAACAAAAGCTAACAGTACAAAAACTAGGGCATTTAATGAAATGAGAAAAATAATGTGAAAGGACAAAAGCACATCTATGTAGACTTCAAAATTACATTTAACTCAGGGAACTATCATCTCATTTTAGGAGATCTAACAGAAGAGGCATATAATTGCTCGAATTCCCTAAGTATTGTAAGTCGACACAAAATAAATCATTGCTCATTAAGTCAAGCTCTTATTCTTTCCATGGAAACGATGCCTCTACATTTTAGGAAAGGATGCCTCTACATTTATTTTCAGAAAACAGTAACTATTCTGAAATGAAATAGGAGTACTGACTTTCAGCTCCATTAAAACAGAAAAAAAGTCAAACTATTTTCTCATCCTTTCTTTCAATGTCGTTACCTATTATTTTAAACACTTAAAATAAAAAATGTATGGAAGACATTTAATTCAATCTGAAATCCAAATATACAAAGAAAACAAATTTCTGTGCATTTTTACTTCTACCTTAAAAAATTAACTGATAGAACACTTCACTAGAAATCTAAAATCTCATTTAGCCTACTATTTTTGATGAGTTTCTTCACATGATTTGAATCGAAAAGCCTACTAAAAATGTTTTCCCCAGTAAATGTATTGGTACTTTAATTGCATCTGGGAACTAAAATTTAGAAAATGAACAATTAATGACAATCTAAAGGAAACTCTCCACTTGAATAGAAGAATTACCATTATTGTATGCATACAGTAAACACTAATCTCATTTAATTATATTAACTGACCCAATTCTTAACCTTTAGAGTTGGAGAAAAAGATAAATTTATACTAATATCTAACCAGTTATTTCCTAATGATGAACATTATTTATAATGGCAGTTACTTAATTTTGATCACTTGTGTATTCCCAGTGAAAAAATGCTGCCAAGTTCATAGAAAGTTCTAAGTACATAAATCTATTCTTGGATAAATTAACCATTTATCCTATCATCAGAATTTATTCAATGAACTGGCTTCCTTGAACACCTACATATTAGCTTGAACTGAATATTTAAAAGAATATCTGAATGTCAGTCAAGTTTAAAGATTAGCTAACTTTTAAAAGCAACCTAAAATTTCTTACCTGGTAGGGTTGAAAGGCACTATCTTCAGTTAAAAAATCCAGTTGTTTATCTACAAGGAATTCTACCGCAGTGATTGAACTAGGTATACTTTTTTCAACCAGGGGTTTGAAAGTCTGGTAAGAGAAAAAAAAATTCATAATGGTTATTTTCTGGGTTTTATACTCAAACACGAAGAGTATTTCTGAATACAATGTACAAATGTCATTATCATAAGGACTTTAGAATACCAATACTTTCATATAATAATCTAAATGCTTTTATTCATAAAATAAAATATTTTATATTAAAAAGGAAAGAAGTAATCTACAAGTTATTTTAAAAAAGAGAAAATCACATATACATGTGTATAAAAATTTCTAAGATAATAAATGAGAAATTGCTTCTGAAAAAGTCAACTGGGTAGGAGAGCATATTTACCAACTCATTTTTTTAAAATTACTAAGTATTAATCTTTATAAAAACAGAGCAGGTATAGTTCAGTTATTTTTTTTCTGCTAGCTCATTCACATCAAGGATTTTAAATGATCAGGATGCATCTGGTCTTTTAACTCCACCCCATGTACTACCCGCCCCCGCCCCTGCCCCAAGCACAAATAAAAATCCAGCTGCTTCAGTAAGAGCAGCATGGGGGAAGGGAACAGGAAAAGAGGGAGGTAAGAAGTATTACACAAAAACCACCTCTCAAGTCCAGATCTCTGCTACTTTAAAAATCAAATGAAGAGACAAACCAAAAATGGGGGCTGGGAGGTGGGGATCCATGGCCATTTGATTATTTTAAAGAAGACTCATCTCTTACAAAAGGAATATACCCAGATCTTGGGGTGGGGTGGGAGTGAGGGAGGCAGGAAGGAAGAAAACAAAGGTACAATGTATGCAGTTTTTAATTACTGTCACACTTCTGAAGCAGAAGCAACTTGAATAAAATCAAGTGTCACTTCTGGTACTTTTGTAAAAACTTAACATAATGGCTTTAGGATAATAAAAGAATCTAAGTTTGGAAAATGGAATTAACAACCAACTTAGTTTATAAATTCCCTGTATAACAGGGAGAAATCTTTCTTGCTACAAGCCAACTTGTGTGATCATTCGGATACAAACTAAAGCTTTTGGTACAGATAGTAAAAATCCTCAGAGAAGATTCAAAGCAATGTGTTTCCCCTCTCTTATATTATGGCTTAAAGAAATCTTAACATCTTGCTAATCACAACTAATATGCACTCTGGGGAAAAACTTCTCAAGATCTTTAGTTCAGAGTGGCTCTTAAGGAGTTAATTTCTGTATTTAAGAAATTCCTTTTAAAGCTTCCGATTCATCCAGGAGTCTACAACTGTTTTTGAAAAAGCTTAAACACATGAGAATAGATAAGTATTTTAAACGTGCCTTATTTCTATACCATACCATGAACTTAGAAATAATATCTTATTTCCTAAATTAATATGACTGAAAAAAACTCTTCTTAAATCCCCAACTATTTTCGGTATCTATGATTAGAAAAGCTAACCATTGTTAAGTTCCTCTCTGCCTAGTCCTAAGGCTAACCTTTCAAATAATACATAATAATCAGGAGTATTCTTATTTGGGTGAGAAATTACATTTTCAAAACAGACATTCCCCCATTACTTAGGTATCTCCTGCAACTACTGCCAACTAGAATTTTCCATTTGCCAAGACGAAATTCCAAAATTTCATAAAATCCTATTATTTTACCTAACAAGTGACTAAAGTTTTCAAGATCACTGATTTTTAATTTAGACTTTAAAAGGTCTAACGGTATGTGATCAACATGATATATGTAATATTTTTCATATTATATATCTGTTTAGTTTTTAGTAAACTAGAAAACACTGGTACCTTTTCAAGAAGATTTGATTTATTCCTTGAACTTTATTCAAATGCTCTATTTATTTTCAAACAGTACCATGTCAGGTCAACTCGTGAAGGTTAACAAAAAAGGCCACAAAAGCTATTATCTAAGTGGCTAAAGGTACAATTAAATTAAGTAGGATTTGAAAAAGAAGTAAACTTCTGTCTGAGTGCCTCTTTCTTACACAAATAATACAGGTGGTTTGCATTTCCTATGAGACCCAGTCATTTTATAATATGAAAAACGTTCTTGTGAAGAAACCCTCTGAGAAACTCTGCTTTTTAAGGTAGGTCAGAATTCTAAGGGTAAATTTTAACAGGTCAACTAATCATAATTTAATTTATTGAGTTAGTTTCTCGGCTAAAATAAAAAAAAATTTCTCATTTTAAGATAACTAACTGAAAGCTATCGGGAGAATTGTTAAAAAATTAGTTTAAGAAAAGGCTACTTTGGATACAATAATACTTTTAATCATGTACAAATAGAGGTCGAATATATCAGCCTTCTTAAAATAGTAAATAGGGCCACAACGCGCAAATTTTTAAACGTGCAATTACATTTAAGCTACAAATATGTTCCCAGAAAGTGCTGATAAATACTTTAACAGTGCTGATAAATACTTTAACAGTACTTGTTAGAGAAATGTTTCAATATGCATTAAACAAACAATCCTGAAAATGTGACTGTTACTATTTAATGGGAAAATTAAAGACAAACAACATATGAAACTAAGTAGTTAAAACACATAATGATTTTTTAAAGTGGCAAATCAACGATATAACAATTATTAGTATCTGAATCCAAGTCAAACACATTTTAAAAATAAAAACATAAATATTTAAATAAATGTGAACAGATCCTACAGCTTTTATGATGAATCTGTAGTAAATATTTTATGGGTCTAGGTGTACTGGAATGTAAAGAAACTAGAACTCATGCATAACTAAGTAATTCAAGTCTCTCAAGATATATCATTCTATGAGGAACTTCCACAGCCTAAGGGGAAGCAATGAGCTACCATCTGATGAAAGTCAACGTAGAATATGGCCCTTATCACAAAAAGACTATTATTCCAATGCTGAAAAAAAGACTTTGAAAATTCAAATAAAATTACTAATTTAAAATCAAATATTCATAATTAAAAAAAAAACTTTTTCAATTTTATTAATGGATTAAGAGTTCCTTTAAGGTCCTTTGTCTGACCATACTTTAAAAATAGTCTAAAGCCAAAATAAATAGTTGAGAGCCTGCATTTCTAGTAGGGCCTACACCACGCTATAGGAAGAATGCTTAGAACAACTGTATCCTGTTTGGGGCTCCATGCTGCACCACATTCCATTCACATGAGGAAGAGGAGAACAGATGAGCCCTCCTCAAAAAAACATTTTTAAAATAAATCAGCTTCAGCGCTCAAACATAACTCAGCTGCTCAAACAAACCATGTTAAAGCTCACATTTAACATTTAACTGAAAATTCATGGAGTTTATGTCTGCAGTCTGAGTTTCTAACAATCTCCACTTAACATTTAACAATTCCTTTTCCAAGTTTAAAAAAAAAAACGCTCATTAACTAAAAAAATCTGATATAAAATTCACTAAAGGATAATACTGAAGCAGAAAACTAAGCAACACTTTAGAAGTCAAGGTTTAGTCTATGGGGGAAAAAAAAAGACTGGAGTGACTTGAAAGAACAAAGTCCAAATTCCCACCCAAGCAGGTCTATTGAAAAACACGATACTGTTAGAAAACAAGTTGGGGGTGGGCACTGGAATACACCACACAAAAAAATCCCTCACAAATCAAATACCCTACTTCCCTTAAAACACTATATTCTAAAAACCCTAATCTGAAATATTTCTGCTGTAATACCTAAACAATTAAACTCTAGTTTTTAATCTTTTTACAGTGTTATGAAATTACTACACACACAATTATCCTTTCTGAACAAATGAAAATAGTTAAAATTTCTTAAAACTATTAACACTAAGGCTAGATCAATAAAAGGCAGCGACCTTAATTCCTAAGGCTGAGAAGTAAAACCAAATGTAAATTAAGACAAAAGAAAAAGGAAGCAGAAAAATACAAACCGTACTTTGTTCTTTAGATTTTAAAGTATCTTTAAATCTCAGAAATCCACGACACAGCTTTAAAGGTCAAGAAGTAGCTGACATTTCCATTTCACTCTTGAGCAGTATTTTTTATCTAGCTTAAATACTTCTTTAGTCTTCAAAAATCACAGGCAAATGGCTCTCAAACCAAGCATTTCTGAGCTCACTTGCAGCGTCGTCATTGTATAGGAAGAAAAGCCAAGACCACAAAACGAAGCAGAGCTGTAACCTAACAAGTCTCCGACGAGCAAATGACGATTTTCTGTCTGCTCTGGCTCAGCCTGGCAGTGATGAGGATTACAACTCGCTCTTTGTCATCAGCACTGTGGTGTTAACGACTAAGAAATCCTGCAGCTGAAGCACTACTGCATCCTCCGATCTGGGTCAGGATAATTTCTCCTGAGGTCGCTTACATAACCAGTGAGATACTCCAAATAGAGAGAACAGCCATCCATCAGCTAGAGAAAGCCTTTCCCACTGTACTCTCTGCGTGGAAACACACTGCAGTAGCTTCCAACAGTGCAGACACCCAAATGAGAAAGACTACTTGGCTTAGGGCACACTGAGAGAAGGGAAGAGGCGGTGCTCTGTAAACTGTAACTAATCCCCCGTCACAGGTGCTGATGGAGTCACTTCCAGCACGAGTCACATTACTGGTGATTACTCATTTGGCTGCGGCCATAGAGACTGGCTCATAATTTTAACAACAGACAAAGACAGACTAGTGGTGAGACTGAGACCTCAAGTTTACTGTCTCTTTCAATAAAGCAAATGCAAATACAAAGTTTTTGCTTTTCAGATTTCCCAAGGTAAGAAAGTGCAGAAAACAAATAATACGTAAATATCTCTCAAGTTGGCAAAAATGAAGCTAGAACTTTAAACTACTGAAAATACTTTCTGTGGTTTAAATTCCTTATTTTAAGTTTAATCATTTTTCCTTAAAAATATACTAATATAAAAAAAGCTCTGGAAATAAACACTTAAAAGCATTTTTGGAGTAACAGTCCAAATAAAATCAAATGACATAACCACAACACTTTACTCAAAAGAAAAACTGGTGGTATTTATTTTGGCAGATTTAAAAAAATACTCCCGAAACAATTTTATTCTTTAAAAAAAAATTAATCTAGACAGTTCACAGTTATAAGAATATCTATTATTTGAAATATATTTTTTTTTGATGTGTTACCTAATGTAGACTTTTAACTTCTTTCTAACCTCAAGAGTTATGCTGTGCAATATGGTGGCCACTAGTTAGCTACACATGGGTACTGAGCACCTGAAGTGAGATTAGTCTACATTTAAATGCATGTTGTATATATAATATAAGCACTGAATATGAAAAAAACAATGTTCGATATCTGTAAGTATAAGAAAGCATTCACCTATTTTTAAATGTTGTGCATGGTCTTTTATTATAAACATGACCCAATGTAGAAATCTCAATTTTAATGAACCTAAAAATTCATGTTTTTTAAATACCACACACACAACCAATTCATCAAATCATATTAAGAGAAAAACATCCAGACCAGCCCATGCCCTCTCTATTCCTATTCTAGATGTATCAGTTTCATTTCACAGAAAACATCAGGCTAACCAGTGAAAATATATTTTCAACTTAGTATATGATGTACTATATCTACAAAAATCTCAAACTTTTTGTTCAAGGATGAAAGAGATGGATAATGATTATTCTAAGAATGTTAGTAAGTATAGCTTTAGAACACTGATGGTACTAAAATATAACTTTAGAACAAAATTTTATTTTTTTATTTTTTTAAAGATTTTAGTCTATTTTATTTTTTTTTATTTACTTGTCAGAGAGAGAGAGAGAGAGAGAGTACACACAAGCAGGCAGAGTGGCAGGAAGAGGTGGTGAGAGAAGAAGGTTCCCTGCTGAGCAAGAAGCCGGATGCAGAACTCAATCCCAGGACCCCGGGATCATGACCCAAGCTGAAGGCAGCGGCCCAACCAACTGAACCACCCAGGCATCCCTAGAATAATATATATTTTTAAATAATAACTCAAATGACTATTACATCATACACACCATTTTAATCATTCATTTATAATTACTTCAGACATGAATGTAAAACATAAAAATAAAAGAATTCACAATGTCATATAATATACAAAAAAGAAAAAAAAAAACAACTAGATCAATATGGCAGCTTTAGTCTACCCACAAATAACAAAGAAACATCAAATGCTTGATGCAGGCTATTCAAGTATGAAACAGCACATTTTTAGTACATTCCACACTACATTTCTACAATTTATTGTACATTAGAGAATGAGTTTAATATTTCACAGGATTCATCGTACAAGCTCACATAAGTTCGAGTTTGACTATATGATATACACTTAAAACAGTTGTCTTTGTTCCTCAAGTAGTATCAGTCCCCTATAGAATCTAACAGCAAACAGAACTACACTTAGTTAACAATCTGAATGCCACAATATTTATATATTCCTAGTGACACAGAATGCAGTAATTTTTTAAAAAATCAAAGTAAGTAATATCAATAAAGAAAAAACATTTTTATTTCATACTGCATCATGGTTGAATTAAAATTCTTCTCATTATAAAGAAATACTATACAGAGGCACCTAGGTGGCTCAGTTAGTTAAGTATCTGCCTTTTAACTCAGGTCATGACCCAGGGTCCTGAGATCAAGTCCTATGGCTGACTTCCTGCACAGTGGGGAGCCTGATTCTCCTTCTCCCTCTGCTACTCCCTCTCCCCCACCCCAACCTTGTGCTTTCTCTCTCTCTCAAAATAAAATAAAATAAGAAATACTATGTAGTCAATTCTTAATGCAAATGAAGGGAGCACAAAGATGGAACTAGTTGAAAGCCATAAATATGTTATTTTCATAAATTGAGCTTCACAAATACTTTAAAAATATTTTTAAATATCTTTAAAAATATATAAATGTGTCTGATCTGGTACTCTGGTAAATTTCTACTACAAATAAAAACAGTGAAAAACCAATATAGAGAACCAACTTGGTAGTAAGCATAATAAGTTGCCCAGTTTTTACATCAAGTCTCCTTAATTTTCTCTTCTTACAACTCCTTAAGGATGGCAGATACCACCTTTCAGACAGCATTTTTGCTGCCTGGTGAAATTTTGCACCATTTTGAGAGCAGAATTTTATTCCTCTAGATTGGTTGTTCTTAATGGCTTATAACTTAAATGAATTAAGGAGTAAGTAGAATAGTTATTATTAATTTTTCTTTTCTTTCCCTTTTTCTTTCTATAATTTTATGGGGGTTGGGTGAAGGTAGGGAGTAAAAAGTCTTTTCTGGCAGCTAAACCAGGCTAGAGGAAGAGGAAACTACTCCAGTTACTGCCCAGAAATACACATCTCTGACTTCCTTCCTTTTTAGCTGGTTTCTAGGTTACAAGCTGAATAAATCAACAGAGGTGAGAAAGTAAACAGAGGCTAAAAGGAAAGCAACACGGTATGACTAGCTAAAGAAATCTGTTTCTTCCAATAATGTAAGAACATTGCAATTAAGGGTTAAAATAAATGAGAATTTTGGTTCCATTTATCTTGGGCCATGAAAGAAATAAATTCCTCATCTTTAAAGATATAGAAGCCTAAAGAAACAAGTGGATTTCTCCAAGTATATAGATTTCATACAAAACCAAAGGACTCTAAGTTCAATGGCCTAGCACTGTAAATATTTTTCATAGACATACAGTTAAGAAAAGAAGATGAGTAACAGTAGTTCGGAGGACTTCAATGTGATATGGCCGTATGTGAAGGCTAACTAGATTCAGGAAAATAGTTTTTCAATATGCTCTATTGTCCTGTAATCTATGAAAATATACAAATACATAACTACTGTATTGTGGTAATGTCCAAAGGCTTAACTTCTTTACAAAAATGAATCTATAGTGAACCTCCAGGGACTGCAAAGATTGTGTAGCACTGTCTTCTACTTTCAAAAGACTAAGAGTTCTATAAGGATTTCCAGATGATATGGGCCTACTCTTGTGGATTTTAAAAATTCTCTTCTCTCCTTCAAGCTTGCACCACATTCATTCAACCAACACTATGGTTTGCTTGGGGATACAATGATGGGGAAAAGAAAACCAAATTCCCACCCGAGCATACATCCCACACTTTCAGTAGGAAACAGATAATACAATTATCATAGAAATGAAAAACTACGCCTTGCTAAGAACTCAGTAATTGGAGAATTAGTGTTCCTTTCCCTCCTTTCTTCACTGTATCTCTGATATCATACCCAGTCATCAGAGGGAGTGCAGCATGTGTCTACTCTTTAAAACTTGCAGATTTTAATGATATATAGTTGAGCTAAGAAAAATCACTACTGAGGATACTAAAACAACATAAAAACATTATGCAAATAGACTCTACATTTTTCAATAAGCATATGGCAGAATTCAGTTTCCTTTGTTTTATTTTTTCCTTCTAGGCTTTCTGAATACTAATAAGGCACGTACTCTAGAATAGTTCTGAATTTGTCATCTCTATGTCTTCTTTTTCAGAATCTCCCTGATTAACACTTTGCAGATGCGTACCATTAAGATAACCAACTTTACTTGCTATAAATAAATGAGTAATTCCAAACTATATTTTTAGACTTCTATTTTATACAATTATTAGGACATTATCATATATCCTGTCACCACATAAAGCCAAATAGGACTACAATTAAATACTTAACCTTTCCTAAGTTATTTATACTTCTTTCAAAACCACTGTAAGTACTATCACTACTTACTTTAGATAGAGATACCTCAAAATTCATTAATAAAGTGATCATGTTTATTAATTTACTTTGTTTCCCATGCTCATATAATATTCTGAATACCTGATATTTTCCTTTAAAACTAATGATAATGAAAATGTAATTATTCTATAAATTATTCCATAATTTAATCTGACCTCAATAAAAATACCACTAAGATTTTGGAACTAGAAAAATCAATTTTATGGGGGCGCTTGGGTGGCTGGGTCAGTTAAACGTCTGCCCTCGGTACAGGACACATTCCCAGGATCCTGGGATCAAACTCCACCATCAGGCTCCTTGCTCAGCAGGAACCTGCATCTCCGTCTCCCTTTCTCTCTCCTTCTGTGTGATCTCTTGCTCAAATGAATTAATTAAAAAATATTAATTTTATGGATAAGCAAATATAATAAGGAAAGTTCTGGAAAAAAAAAGAAAAAGAGAAAAAAGGGGAAAAAATGATAGGGAACTAGCTCAACAGATACTACATTTCAATGCTCCAATTAATATAACAGTGTGAAACTGGAGTATGAATCAGTAGTCATCAGTGGATAGTTTAGAAAGTCCCTAAATAACATCACATAAGTATGAGCATTTAGTGTAAGATAAAGGTGGATTTTCATATCATGGGGTGGGGAGAGAAAGAAAAAACTGAATTAAAAAAGGGAAATGGAACTTTAGAGAGTAATAATTTAATTTTTGCAGATGAAGAAATCAACAAAGAGAATAAGTGACTGAATTTTCTTGCCCAAAATCTTGTTTATAGAAGCCCTGGGACTAGAACCTGGATTTCCTAATTCATAGCTGAATGATTTTTACATTCTAGGATGGTGTGAAATAACTGTATTGCTTTCATGCTTGTTGGCATGAAGTGGCAAAGAGCAAAGTGTTTTGCCGTCTGCTGAATAAAACTTTAAACTTTGAGCATAAAATGGAGGAAAGTGAAACCAGTTTAGAACAAATTACAAAATCATATACCTGAGGAAAAAAGGGTAAAACATAATAGTTTATGTATTTTTAATATGCTTTAATAACACTTATGTCACCTTTCAGAAAGAAGAAATAAGCAGGATTAGGAAAAAAAGCAACTCAACATGAAAGGGTTTTTAAGATTGTGTTCATAAAAAGAACACTTGGGAAGATGATGAACCATTAATGGCTAAACAGTAAAGAAAAATTTAACTCCTATTTTGTTGTTATTTCTTTTTTTTTTAAAGATATTATTTAATTTGACAGAGATCACAAGTAGGCAGAGAGACAGGAAGAGAGAAACGGGGAAGCAGGCTCCCTGCCGAGCAGAGAGCCCTAGGTGGGCTCCATCCCAGGACCCTGGGATCCAGACCCACGCCAAAGGCAGAGACTTTAACCCACTGAGCCATGCAGACACCCATTATTGTTATTTCTGTCAAGGAAATTACTTTTAATATGGCAAGTGCAAACTAGAGATTAAAAATAAACTAAACCATAAAGGAGAGTAGAGTATCTTTTTTAAGAAATCAAATTAGTTTTCCTTATAAATAACATAATTAGGAATAATTTGGAAAATGAAAGAAAGGGGTACATAAAATCCCCTAGTTTTAACAGTTTACTTAGCCAGTTCAGAACTGAGTGGCTCAGTCAGTTAAGTGTCTGCCTTCACCCTTTGGCTCAGGTCATGACCTCAACATTCTGGGATCCAGCCTCCCATCAGGCTTCCTGCTTGGCAGAGAGTCGGCTTCTCCCTCTTTCTCTGGCCTCCTTCCCCCTCTTGCTTGTGCTGTCTCAAATAAATAAATAAAATCTTAAAAAAAAAAAAAAAGGGCAATTAGACTTTTAGCGCCCCTTTTTTCACAAGCATATTTGTTACCAAGTTTCAAGATACAATGTAAAATGAGCAGCTTATAAATTGTATCTTGAAACTCATTTTATTATATTGCCATTATTTTAAATAATTACCTAATAAAAACTTAATCAAGTAAATGTGCAATGAATTTTATTATGCATTTTCTTAGAGTTGGATATTTAGACCTTTTTTCACTGTTCCATTATTACAAAAAACAGGAACATCGTCATGCTTTTCTTAACTAAAAACACAAGTTTAGATGGGTTCAAATAAATTACATGTTAGCATATTAACTTGATAGATATAAACTCAGAGCCATTACAGATAGTCTCTGAAAAAACAAATCAAGGAATTATCAAAATGTTACAGATAGGCATCTATTGATATTTATAAAGGACGAAAGGGGCAATTCAGAAACAAATTTCATGCTAGTAAACTTGAACTCCAGCAAAACTCCAAGATGGATAATTAGAATCATGATAAAACGAATACACAGTGATTACTAAGAGCCAGATATACTCATTTAGAGTAATTTGTCTTTTTTTGTAAGATAGTATTTATTTATTCATTTATTTATTTTTTTTAAGATTTTATTTATTTATTTGACAGGGAGAGAGAGATCACAAGTGGGCAGAGAGGCAGGCAGAGAGAGGGGGAAGCAGGCTCCCTGCTGAGCAGAGAGCCCTATGCAGGGCTCAATCCCAGGACCCTGGGATCATGACTTGAGCAGAAGGCAGAGGTTTAACCCATTAAGCCACCCAGGCGCCCCAAGAGAGTAATTTGTCTTTTAATAAAGTCAAAGGTTACTTTATCAAGACAACCTGCAATAGGAAAGTCAATGAAATATGCACTGGATGACAGTTTTTGATACATGTGAAGTTGGTTAAAGAAATGCTGAATAACCTACAAATTAACCTACACATTTAACCTGTACCTGTACTGTTTCTAAGTTTCATCTTTTGTCTTATACACTACCGCACAAAAGCCATCTTTATTTAAAAATTAACAAATGACAGAATGATTCAAAAAGAGAGGCAATAGGGGCACCTGGGTGGCTCAGTGGGTTAAAGCCTCTGCATTCCACTCAGGTCATGATCCCAGGGTCCTGTGATCAAGCCAGGGAGCCTGGTTCCTCTTCTCTCTCTCTGCCTGCCTCTCCACCTACTTGAGATCTGTCTAATAAATAAATAAATAAATCTTAAAAAAAAGAGAGAGAGAGAGAGAGAGAGAGGCAATAGTCCCTCGATATCTTGCACTGGTCATACTATCTCTGAGTATCTTGTTCAATTTGGGGAACAATAATATGAGAAATAATTACAAACTGAGATGTGTCAAAGACATTTAAAAATCATGCATTCTTAGGACCATTTAAAGGAATGGAGAATGTCTTATCTGGAGAAGAAGAGAAAGATAAATAATTATTTACAATTATTTAAGGTATTGGATAATTTGGAAAGGAAGGACCTTGTAAGTAAAATTTCAAAGGCCAATTCTAACTCAGCACAAAGAATTAAAAAAAAAATTTTTTTAAAAGATTTTATTTATTTATTTGACAGAGACAGAGAGAGAGGGAGCACAAGCAGGGGGAGTGGGAGAGGGAAAAGCAGGCTTCGCCCGGAGCAAGGAGCCCGATGTGGGCCTCGATCCCAGGACCCTGGGATCATGACCTGAGCGGAAAGCAGCCACTTAACAACTGAGCCACCCAGGCGCCTGAATTAAAAAATTTATAATAGTTAAACATTAGCATGCCAAGGCTGATTTACTCATGTAGTGTGAGCTTCCAATAAATAGAAGCAATTCAGAAAAATCTGGATGAACATTTGACAAGTCTGTCACTGAAGGATCCCATTTCTGGCTTTGACAAGGAGTAATTTATAAAATACTAAAGATTCTTGGGGTGCCTGGGTGGCTCAGTGGGTTAAAACCTCTGCCTTCGGCTCAGGTCATGATCTCAGGGTCCTTGGATCGAGCCCTACTTTGGCTCTCTCCTGGGCAGGGATCTGCTTCCCACCCCCCCTCTGCCTGCCTCTCTGCCTACTTGTGATCTCTGTCTATCAAATAAATAAATAAATAAAATCTTAAAAAAATATATTAAAGATCCTTTTAAATTCTAAGATTCTAATACTGTCTTCTTTAAGCCATTTGCTTCATGTTTATGACCAAAGTTAAGATAAGGAAGATCAAATCAAACTTTTCAAAAACACTGCTTCTACTTTTGCATATGTGAAAGCATAAAATGAATCCTGCTGAATGTTCATGTATTATTCAGATAAGGTGGCAGAATTAAAAGTAAAGAGTAACTTCTCCCATATCAGAATAAATTAAGTTAACCAAGGTTTGTACCATTGTGTAGAACTAAAACTACATGGGAGACTTCTGTGATATGGTATTTCTGTAGTCCACAGATCCTTTATCTTTTATGGTAAAAAAGCAAATGTAATTTTGTGGGAATGAGAAATATTACAAATTATATCAACCCAACCATAAATCCAAAGCATGTCTTAAAAGGATAATGAAATCACAGAAGAAATTCAAAGTTAAGCTAAAAGAAAATATGACTTATAGTCTTGAGCCCAACAAGCCTACCATCCTCAGAAAGCTTTTAAGGTATACACTAATATGTTTGCATATAACTGATTTCGTTGATTTTTTTGTTCTAAAACTAATTTTAAAATCTGTATTTTCCAATTTTTCTTAACCATTTCACTGCACTTTTGGAAACTTGAAGAAAATATCTATTTCTTTACTGGTTTTGTTCATTTCCGTCTGGCAAACATCTGTTTCTTGTGCAGCAGAAGTTAACAAGTCTCTACAATTATTTTCCCATTAACTCCTTGTTGGTCAAAAACTCTGATGATGTCAGCAACAATCTGGAAGCTGAATTTTTCAACTAATGGGGGATTCACAATTTCCATTAAGTATGATATTATTTTACTCATTTAAAAAATTAACGCTTTTTAGGCAGTGATGATCATGTATGCTAAGTACCATTTAGATTCTTAGATTCAAAATATGGTTAATATAAAAATTATCCAAGTTTCAGCCATACTTCTTTAATTATCATTAATTTATGCCAACATTTTGACAGTCATGGTATATCAAAATACTGTAATGCAAATCAAAAAAACTAAAATGAAAGAAAACTTTACATAAAGACTTTCATACTGACGTGTTTTCTTTCAATTATCAACAAATTAATGATTCATTAAAATGAACTTTTCTTCTTTTATGACATGTATAACTGAAGTTGTATTATGTGCTGACTTTGGCAGCTCTAAAATTGGAACAAAAGTTGTATCGCAAACAAGTACAGAGAAGATGTAATCTCATGTCAATAACTACTAATATTAATTCAATATACCTCCTTTAAACAAAGTCCGTCCTCTCTAAAGCTCTAAGTTTCCTTAATTCATGTCAGCTCCTATTTCACTGAGGACTCTCCTCTAAAGGATGAGGCAACAAAAAATCCCAAGACTAACTGGGAAGAAAATGTTGAGGTCCAGTAATGATGCCCAGAAGCCTTGCTTAAGTCTATGTCTGTAGAGAGAAGAAAAGTTTCAAAATTAGACTCTTCATGGATAATCAAGATTCCTTCCAGGATCTTAGCTTCCTTCAAAGTTTCAGACAGACTGGAAGCAGTCTGAGCAAACAAACTTCTTTGGGACTCCTGTGGATTTAGTAGTGCTTTATAGCTTTTCAAACAGTTGCTTTTTCATTGTGATTTGAAAGCTTCCCTGACCACTTCCTATGGAGATTTTTATAGCAGAAAAAGTTTTCCTAATTTTAGCATTCTTTAGGATTATATTTCTTGCTTCCCATCATATTTGGGTCAATTTATATTTTAATGTTTTAACATTGAACTTTATCCTACTTGGCCTTGGAGAACATGAACATACTTTATTTTTATTTTTTTAAAAGATTTTATTTATTTATTTGAGAGAGAGAACATGTGCATGCACATGTGTGGGGGAAGGGGCTGAGGGATAAGCAGACTCGCTGCTAAGTCGGGAGCCCCATTCAGGGCTTGATCCCAAGACACTGGGATCAAGACCTGAGCCAAAGTCAGACGCTTAACCTAATGAGCCACCAGGTACCTCCAGCATACTTTAAAAGTTACATTATTTAAAGAAACACACACACACACACACACACACACACACACACACACAACCAGTTTAAGTTGTCATGGAACTATGAAGTTTTCTACCATCATGGGAAAAAATATTACATAGAAAAGCAATTATTTATGAAACCGGCTCATCAATGGATCTACTAAGAATGACTGTGTACTTTCCATTGCCAAGAGTCTTCTTTATCTTTGCCAAGAGTCTTCTTTACCATTCTCTTAGAATGGTAAACTAGATGGTGCATTATGTTTATTACTATATTAATGGGTTAGAAATTCTGAAAGGTGCTCTTTGCTTCCAGAGCTTGATGCTGAAGGCACAGAGAGGTGTTAGCCAAGTCCTAGAATAGTGGTTCTCAATTGGTAGCGCCTTGTCCAACAGCATCAGCAATAACAAGCAACTAGTTAAAAATGCACATCAGGCTCCACCCCACACTACCCGAATTAGAAATTCCAGGGGTGGGGTCTAGAAATCTGTGTTGTAACAAGTCTTTGAGTAATTCTGAAGCACTGTAAAATCTGAGTCCCAGTGATGTAACCAAGTGTTTTTTTTTTTGTTTGTTTTGTTTTTTAAATTAGAGAGAGAGAGAGAGAGAGAGAAGCAGAGGGAAAAGGAGAGAATCTTAAGCAGGATCCTAGCTCGGCATGGAGGCGGGGCTCAATCTCATGACCCTGAGAATCATGACCTGAACTGAAATCAAGAGTCGGACACTTAACTGACTGAGCCACCCAAGAGCCCCAAACCAAGTGTTCTTAACCTTTTTGGAGTCGAGGAACTCTCTGATGAAAGCTATACCTTCCTCAGAAACATGAAAATACAAAATTTTGCACCACAGTTTCAGGGGTTTCCAAGATCATCGGGAGAATCTAAGAATATACATTCCTAAGTTTTAACCCTGATTAGCTACTGAATCAAAAACTTTGAGGATGGGGTACTATACTTGAAAATATTTTTTAAACTTCATTTTTAAATCTTTCCCCTGCTGCCTCAACATCCCCCACAAACCAGCTCTAATTATCCTACCCAGGTGACCAGGTGCTCAAGATTGATAAGGTTGGCCCCTGGCCCCTGGCCCTCCTTCCTGCCCTCCCCTATGACCTAGTAACAACATTCAAACACACCAGTGAAATCCCCTTGCTCCTTTTCTTGTGTACTCCAATCTGACACATCAACAAAAGGCACTAACCCACAGGTCCTTGTATTCTCCCCTTGGTTCCACACCTGCTTGGTTGAACCTAGTTCCTCCTGGCACAAAATGACTTTATCTCTCTAGAGCCTATGAATATAATAAACTTTGTTTTCCTGTGCCTCTCCTATAGTCTCCTCTCATGGCTGCATCTACTGAACATCCCATAAAAGAACACAGGACAAGCCCAGAAATCCTTAGTTCTAAAATACTATCTGAGTTAAATGTGAGACTTGATCAGCTTTGGGGACCACAAATCATGGTTGAGAACACCTGGCCTACAGTGACTATATCTCAGGACAGAATGCCCCAGTCCAGGTTTCAGACATTCTCTTGATAGATCAGATCAGTCTCCTTGTCACTTTGCTAACTTAACCTTCTACTTTCTCAGGAAGCACAGGATCTTTAAATAGCTTACATTGGAAAGCTGTTACTTCTCAAGGTGGGGATATTTGAGCCATAGAGATCAATTTCACTCACCAGGTTTTCAAATTCAAGTAACCTAGGGCTAGCAGAGGCTAACCTCTTTCAAATTATGCAGAGAGATAACTATTTAAAGATGCCTTCGCTTCCTAAAAATATCAAGCAGTTAAAGCAGCAGGCTTAGAAAGTGGCAATGCTGCTTCCCTAGATTACAAAGAAAGAGAAAACACAGCCCAAATAGTATAACCACAAAGGTAATTTCCACTTGATGGTTTAAAAAGATGAGGTTTTCCAATCACTGATGTTCCCTACTTTCTACTCACAGTAGGAGGAACAAAGAGGAAGTGCCTCAAGAGAAGAAACAGAGAGCCAGAAGTGTAGTTAATGATTCAACAAAAGATTTCAAAGCTGATTAAAATCGCCTGTGAAGCAAAAAAAAATTTCCCAGGTCACATGAACTATGAACTCAGAATGACTTGGCTCAAGACAGTGGCCCAAGGAGCTGAAGGCCCAAAATTACACCATAAATGTTTCTATCACATATGATCAATTGTAGCTATTTTAGGGTGTGGGGTAGGGGTGAAGACTAAGGTTAAGTGTCCTATCCTGACATCTAGAAAGTACACATGAAGTTATAATTAATGTGCTCATCTTTCAAAAAATACATTAGAAATGTTACTCATTTTGATATATACAGCATAAAACATTTACTACTCATGAATCAAGCTTTCCAGGCACACACTTTGATCACTAAAAGTTCATTAGCTAGCGAAGATTCGTGAAGCACCTATAATGTGCTACCTACCCACTGTGCATGGTATTAAAAATAGGAAAAAGTAATATTTTCCCTGGTACTCATCTATATAACAAAGAAACTGCTCTTACACAATGAAATTTAATAAAAGTAAATGTTAAATCTCTAGTTTTAGGTTCCAAAAAGCTACTACTTAAGTATGGTGCAACACACACTCCCACCCCATCCTTTACAAACAGACATTAGTATAATATGTGGTAAAACTTGCTTGGCAGCTTTTAATGCAAAAAAGGATTAGGAAGTTTTATTCAGTCTACAAATATTCACTGGAACATCTACAATGTGTTAAGCATTGTCCCAGAGATTCTGGATGATGCAAAGATGAGGCTAAACAGAAACTCATTATGAGGCAAGAATGTACTGTGGTGAGAATGCTAAAAATGCTATTATAGAGTGTTCCAAATATGTTAAGTAATAGTCTCAACATACTGACATCACTTCACATGAAAATTAAAGGCATCCCATTTAGAAAGACATGCCTATTAGAATATAAACAAAAACAGGTGATCTGGATAGTGGAAGTTCTGTCTATAATCAAGTCATATTAATACTGGTTAAAGGAATTGGGAATGTTTAGCCTAAGGTCTTTACTACACTTTTATATATAGGGCAAACTTAACATACTGTGTTCATGAGCAGTGATCTTAACGTGGGGAAGGAAGGAGGGAGTGAGGAAAGGAGGGAAGGAAGGAAAGAAAGAAGGAAGGAAAGGAGAAAGGAAGAAAAAAAAATGTAAGCCTTCGAGGAGTCCAGAAAGTGCTTAACATTATTTATAAAAATTTGTGACTACGAGCACTATTTTTTCTTCCTGGAGAAAGGGTTATTGATAGTTTCGATCAGATTTTCAAAGGAGTCCCCTGATCCAACAGATAACTTGTGCCTAAAATTAAACTAGATCCACTAAAGGAAGTTACACATAACCAGATTTTGGTCCAATGTTAGGAAAAGCTTTGTAATAAATTCAGCTGCCTAATAATGGAATTAGCTACTTTATTAAAGAGTAATATCTCAGAAGGCATTTATACAGAGAGTGTTTATTCATATACGATACTGTGGTATAAGATAATGTAATGTAGGGCGCCTGGGTGGCTCAGTGGGTTAAGCCACTGAGGGTCCTGGGATCGAGTCCCGCATAGGGCTCTCTGCTCAGCAGGAAGCCTGCTTCCTCCTCCCTCTCTCTGCCTGCCTCTCTGCCTGCTTGTGATCTATCTCTGTCAAATAAATAAATAAAATCTTAAAAAAAAAAGAAAAGATAATGTAATGTAGGTAGACTTTCAAATCTGTCAGGGCTTTAATTTGAAAAAAATATTTGTTTTGAAATTCTAAATCATATTTAAGAACATAAGAGCTTTCAACATTTGTCAAAAGCGTATTACAGGCTAAAATCATTATTATGTAAGAATTTCATTTATGGGCTGGAGGTATATGACATGGTAAATAGCTGTAAATATATGTTGTATTTTTGGATAATATCCAATTCTGTACTAGCTAACAACAACAAATGGGAAACATGAAACTCATAAGATGTGGTTCGTATAGACAGCAAGCAACCAGTGTGGCAAAGTAGACACAAAAAGGGAACAGACAGGAAGAGAAGACATGGAAACACCATGTAAATCTAATCATTAATCTCAGATGTAATCCCTAAATGGTCATTCATTGGTGATTCCCATTATGGCCTCATGTATCCCCTGCCAAAAATGTAAAAGATGAAAGGCATAGATGCTCAGCAAGTCTTTAGCGAGTATTACTTGTGGCCAGGCTTACTTACTCCTACAAAAATAAGCATGTATTGATTCCAGGCCCCTTCCCTTGGCTGAGTTCCCAGGCTCATATCTAACTCTGGTCCTTAAAGTTATGTTATCAGCAGGAAAGGTTATATGGCATAGACAGGACAAAAGAACTTGGTAAATCTCAGAGTTATGATCCTTTCATCTCAACTGTATTGTATCCTGAATGTGTTCATCAACCTTATATCCTTCCCCTACTTTTTTTCAAAATTTTGTATGTATCTTTTTAATTTTTAAAAAATATTTTATTTATTTATTTAAGAGAGAAAGAGAAAGAGCCTGAGAGAGAGAAGAGTTAGCGGCAGTGGGGGTGGGGAGGGCAGAGAAAGAAAGAGAAGCAGGCTACCCACTAAGCATGGAGTCCACTGTGGGGCTCAATCCCAGGATCCTGGAAACATGACCTGAGCAAAAGGCAGATGCTTAACCGAATGAGCCACCTAGGCGCCCCTATCTTTTTTTTAAAAGTAAGCTTACACCCAGTTTGGGGCTTGAACTCATGTCCCCAAGATTAAGAATCACACACTCTACCAAGTGAGTGAGCCAGGGGCCTCTTTTAAAAGTTGATAGATTTTATTTTTATTTTATTTTTCTTTCTTTCTCTCTTTCTCTTTCTTTACTTCCTTCCTTCATTCCTTTCTCTTTTTAAAAAAATTTTTATTTATTTATTTGACAGAGAGAGAGATAACACAAGCAGGGGGAGTCGGAGATGGAGAAGCCAGCTTCTGGCAGAGAAGGGATCCCTATGTGGGGCTTGATTCCAGGACCCTGGGATCATGACCCAAGCCAAAGACAGACACTTAATGACTAAGCCACAGAGGTGCTTTCAGATTTTCAGATAAAATCTTCCAGATTTTATTAGAGAGGGGACAGGGGTAGGGGTCAGGAGTTGGGGGCAGAGGGAGAGGGAGAAGCAGACTCCCTGCTGAGCAGGGAGCTCGACAGACATGGGACTCAATCCCAGGACCCCGGGATCCTGAAATGAGCCGAAAGCAGAAGGTTAACACACTGAGAGGGGCAGCCCAGCTTCTTTCATTTAGTAACATGCATTTAAGTTTCCTCTACATCTCTACATAGTTTCATAGTTCATTTCTTTTTAGTGCTGAGTAATACTCCATTGTCTGGAAATCCATTCACCTATTGAAGGACACCTTGATTGCTTCCAAGTTTTGGTAACTATAAATAAAGCTGCTGTAAATATCCAGGGACAGGTTTTTGTATGAAGATAAGTTTTCAACTCACGTGTGTAAATACCAAGAAGCACAACTGCTGCATCATATGGTAAGAGTGTTAAAGTTTTGTAAGAAACTGCCAAAATATCTCCCAAAGTCTGTACTCACTATACTTTCAGAGAGGCAATGAATCAGAATTCCTTTTGCTCAGTATCCTTGTCAGCATTTTGTGTTATTAGCACTTTGTTATTCTTGCTCTCATTCTAGTAGGTATATATAGTAGAGGCATTTCCTTATTTAAATTTGCAATTCTCTAATGACATCTGATGTTGAGTATCTTTTCAAATGCATGTTTGCCATCTATAAATCTTCCTTGCTGAGATGTCTCTTCAAGATCATTTTTTAATCAATTGTTTGTTTTCTTAATATTGAGTTTTAAGAGTTCTTTATATATTTTTGATGATAGTCTTTAATCAGATATGTACTTTTGCAAAAACTTTCTTCCAGATAATTGCCTGTCTTCTTATTGTCTTAATCCCCTTACTTGCTGCTCTATATTTTAAAACTGATTTAACAATCTTAATTCCAGTATTTTAATATAATCTGTGGGACTTTTTGTTGCAGAGCTTTTGTTGCAGAGACTTCGTCAGTTAGTGCACCTAAAAAGTATATTAAATCAGAGTAATTTCCTATATAATCCTAGTAAACTTTAGCTCACCAATCAAAAATTTAGAATTAATGAATTTTAAATCATTGTACGTCTTCTCAGTTCATTCTTTTAATAGTCATGTAAAAAGGCTTTCATTTGGTTTATTCATAGAAGAATGTCTTAAGAGATAACTAAACATTTTCACTCCTGGAGGACAAGTAACTTACTATCTAATTATTCATTTTCTAGGCACATGATAAAAATTATTTATGATCTAAAGTAAAGAAACAAAACCCACGGATGTAAATTCCTGGCTAGAAATGTTAACTAAAATAACAAAAAACTACTGATAGACAGTAAGAACCTTTAGAAATATTTCTTTTCTCTATTTAGCAATAGCAACAATGCTCTGGGTTATAAATTAAGACAATGAGCAGTGTCTTGCTTTTCAAGAATAGTGACTAACTCTCCTTGATGGATGGTATATGCATATTTTTTATAGTTTAAATAAATGTATTTATAAATTGCATCTGTTATAATAAAGTTCCAAGAAAATATTATTGTAGCTGATATTAAAGTTGTAGGCCACTGGTTGAATTTTTAAGAAAAAAATTTTTTAGGGGGCTCAGTCTGAAGAGCATGCAACTCTTGATCTCAGGATTATGAGTTCAAGCCCCACACTGGGTGTACAGATTACTAAACACAGCTTTTAATACAGCAGTATTAAAAGTATTAAAAGTATTTAATACTGCTGTATTAAAGTTTTTTTTTTTTTAAGATTTTATTTATTTATTTGACAGAGAGAAATCACAAGTAGATGGAGAGGCAGGCAGAGAGAGAGAGAGGGAAGCAGGCTCTCTGCTGAGCAGAGAGCCCGATGCGGGACTCGATCCCAGGACTCTGAGATCATGACCTGAGCCAAAGGCAGCGGCTTAACCCACTGAGCCACCCAGGCGCCCTAATACTGCTGTATTAAAAGTTGTGTGTAGTAATATAAAACCAGAGATGTCGGTGAAGGGTCTGCCTTAGGCTGTGGTAATGATCCAGGACTCTGGGATCCAGCCCTGTGTCAGTTTCCCTGATGAGCAGGGAGCCTGCTTCTCCCTCTCCCCTTGCCCCTCCCCCACTGCTTATGTACCCTCATGCTCTCCCTCTCTCGAATAAAGAAATCTTAAAAAAAAAAAAAAAAAAAAAAAAAAGTAAAATCATCATAGATGTCACAAATATTTAAAAACCATGGCGTTTTGGGGCACCTGGGGGGCTCAGTGGGTTTAAAGCCTCTGCCTTCGGCTCAGGTCATGATCTCAGGGTCTTGAGATCGAGCCCTGCATCGGGCTCTCTGCTCAGGAGCCTGATTCCCCCTCTCTCTCTGCCTGCCTCTCTGCCTACTTGTGATCTCTGTCTGTCAAATAAAAAAAAAACAAACAAAAAACCCATGGCGTTTTCAAAATGTCATTCATTATTCAAAAGCTTGACTACAGAACAAAAATTCTAAGAATCAGTATGAAAATCACATAAAAATATCTAAAAGGAGAGATTAACAGTAGATGCACAAAATCAAACATGTATAATATACCCTTTTTCAAATAAAGAGAAAAACAGGATAAAATTCATCAATTATATAAATGTTCTAGGAAGTAGTAAAAGCAAGTTTAGGCCAACACTAACAAAATATCCTTAAAGGATTTATTTGGTGTACAGGCACAAATCAGACTGCAGGGAAAATCTGAAAATTTACGAAATTTCGGGAAACATATAATGCTGCTTGAGCAAAAGCTACTGAGGGATACTATAGGGAAAGACTACCCTATTGGCAAGATACAAACAAAATGACCAATTTGTATTTGTCCATCTCTAATATGCATGATTCCCCTGAGATATTTTTAAAAAAATTTTCCCCTGAGATATTTGTGAAAAAGATTAACATACACATTGTTACAAAATTCTTGCAATTTTATTTTTTTTTTAAGATTTTATTTATTTATTTAACAGACAGAGAGATCCCAAATTGAAAGAGAGGCAGGCAGAGAGGAAAGGGGGAAGCAGCCTCCCGCTGAGCAGAAAGCCTGATGCAGGGCTCAATCCCAGGACCCTGAGATCATGACCTGAGCTGAAGGCAGAGGCTTAGCCCACTAAGCCACCCAGGTACCCCAATTCTTGCAATTTTGATATTAATATAAAATCATTTATATTCAGGGTTGGAATTCATTTTGCAATAAAAGACAAAATGATTAAATTAGGAATTCCTGTAGAAATTTATGTTATAAGCTCATGAAAAGAGTATTGGCAAGGAGAATAACAAGTATAAAGTATTTTTTGGGGGGGAGATAGTTTTAAGAAAGAATATTAAATATATCAGTTATATGATCTGTGAGAACATTTCCAAACGCTAGTAGTATTTTATTAAGAAAAACCAAATCAGGGTGCCTGGGTAGCTCAGATGGTTGAGTGTCTGCCTTGGGCTCCGGTCATGCATGACCCCAGGGTCTTGGGATCGAGTCCTGAATCAGGCTCCCTGTTCAGGGCCTGCTTCTCCCTCTCCTTCTGCTGTTGCCCCTTGCTTGTGCTCTCTCACTTTCTCTGTCAAATGAATAAATAAAACCTTAAAAAAAAAAAAAGCCAAATCAGAACTCTTGCATCATTTTTGTTACCCTTTCTCCAGAATAAAGCCTCTCTCACATCTCTCTCTCTCTTTTTCAAATATTTTATTTATTTATTTGTCAGACAGCGATCACAAGTAGGCAGAGAGGCAGGCAGAGAGAAAGGGGGAAGCAGGTTCCTGGCTGAGCAGAGAGCCCGATGCAAGGCTCGGTCCCAGCACCTGGGATCATGACCTGAGCCGAAGGCAGAGTCTTTAACCCACTGAACCACCAAGGCGCCCCTCCTTTTTTTTTTTTAAATTAGGACCCACACGTAGTGTGGAGCTCTACAAAGAGTTTGAACTCACAACCCTGAGATCAAGACTTGATCTGGTGGGTGCCTGGGTGGCTTAGTTGTTAAGCATCTGCCTTCAGCTCAGGTCATGATCTCAGGGTTTTGAGTTCAAGCTCAGGATCCTGGGATTGAGCCCTACATCAGGCTCTGTGCAGGGAGCCTGCTTCTCCATCTCCCACTCTCCCTGCTTGTGTTCCCTCTCTCTGTCAAATAAATAAACATTTTTTTTTTTTTAACAGAAAGAAAGAAAGAAAAAAAGACCTGAGCTGAAATTAACAGTCAGACACACTTAACTGACTGACCCACCCAGATGCCCCTAAAGCCTTTTAGAGACCAATCTTTTAATTTAACATTTCTTTGTGTTTTGTTTTTTTTTTTATGGGAGAGGGGGAAAGTTGTATGGAAGGGAAAATATGTATAGACATAAAATATTTGTATTTCTCTTCTGTATTTTAACTGTACTCCTAATAACTAGTTTTAAGGCTGGCTCAGTGGAGTGTGCGGACTCGTGATTTTGGGATTATGAGTTTAAGCGCCACACTGCATGTACAGATAACTTAAAAATAAAATCTTAAAAAAAAAAAGTTATCTTAGTAGTCATTCCCACAGGCTCAATGACCCTAGGATCTAATTAAATCTGTGGGAATAAGTAAGACAGGACAAATACCATTATGCCATACTAACAGTCTAGAAACATTCTAATGCCAATCTACTTTATAGTCCCTCATTATTTTTTTTTAAGATTTTATTTATTTGGCATATCACAAGTAGGCAGAGAAGCAGGCAGAGAGAGTGGGGGAAGCAGGCTCCCTGCTGAGCAAGCCTGATGTGGGGCTGGAGCCCAGGACACTGGGATCATGAGGACCCTGGGATCATGACCTGAGCAGAAGGCAGAGGCTTTAACCCACTGAGCCATCCAGGTGCCCCTATAGTCGCTCATTATTAACATGATAAGACCACTAACCATGATTAATCTCTTCTGCAGAAGAGATAATCTACCTCCAACCTGGCCAAGTTATCTTTTCCAACAGAATCATATACTCTACCCCCCAACCAGGAATAATCATCTCCACTATTGTGATTTTAAAACTAATCCCACAGAATAAATGATTCCCTCGACCTTTTACTCAAATCCTGTCCTTGCCATGAAACCTCAACTGAAGTAAAACCTGGCCACCCTATAGTATTTATCCATCTAGCCATCAAATCAACCAACCAGTATCTGGGGAGAAGCACTGTTATAGAACCAGACTAACATATACTGCTTTCACAGAGCTTTCACTCTTGTAGGGGTGGATAAACAACAATCAATACTTTCCTAGCCATATTCTGAAGTGAAGACCTCTCCTGTTTCTTTTAGTTACTACTTATGTTACTACTATCACTCTCAGTGCTACACCATAGCTGGCAATACTTAACATTTATTTATATTCCTTTATGGTAAACACTTCATGTAACACACTCCTTGACATTAAAAGAGGGCCTCAAGATAAAAACTAGCATAACTTGAAGATTTTATTTTTTAAAGATTTTATTTATTGGGCGCCTGGGTGGCTCAGTGGGTTAAGCCGCTGCCTTCGGCTGGGGTCGTGATCGCAGGGTCCTAGGATCGAGTCCCGCATCCGGCTCTCTGCTCAGCGGGGAGCCTGCTTCCCTCTCTCTCTCTCTGCCTGCCTCTCCGACTAGTTGTGATTTCTCTCTGTCAAATAAATAAATAAAATCTTTAGAAAAAAAAGATTTTATTTATTTATCTGACAGACAGAGACTACAAGTAGGCAGAAAAGCAGGCAGAGAGAGAAGGAGGAAGCAGGCTCCCCGTGGAGCAGAGAGCCCAATGCAGGGCTTGATCCCAGGACCCAGAGATCATGACCTGAGTGAAGGCAGAGGCCTTAACCCATTGAGCCACCCAGGTGCCCCAAGTTATGCTAGTTTTATAAGCCAATATAATCTGCCTATTTCTCTCCAAAATGTTCTCTCAAAGAATGGCCTTTTATTGGCAAATCCCAGTCTCTTTTCGGTATGCAGAAGCTATTACATTAATGTTCTTAGAAACTTATTCCTCTCTGACTGAAAATAACAAAAATAACACGTTCTGATGCTTCTTCTTGACTCTCTGCCATCTTCCCAGCTAGCTCCACTGCTTTTCAACCCTTAAATGTGGATATGGCTGAAAATGAAGTCTATCACTTTGAAGTCCACCTGAGCACCTCATGGTTTTCAGTATTATCTACATGCACAGAATTGCCAAATCTAGGTACCTTTTTTTCTGACCTTCCTCTGTATTAATTCAGTTCTTGTGATTTCTTAATTGGCCCTCTGACCTTTGATGTTACTTTTCCAAGTTAACCCTAAAGCAAATTTGACTAAATCATTCCCTTGTTCAAATTACTTTGGTATTTACATACAGAAAGGTGTCCAAATCTTCTTCACTCTTACAGATGAACTCCCTTTTCTGCCTCATTTTCCACTACTTCATTTCCCTAATCATGCAATTCTTATATCCTTAAATATCCTCCATTCTTTCTCATTTATCCTCTGATTAGATCAAGATATTTTCCCATATCCATCTAATAAAATTCGATCAAGCATTTTCTTTCAAGATCTAGTTGAAACACAACTTTTTCTGTAACTCATCAGATATCACCAGTTAACATTAATATTTTAAATTCATTTTTATTAACATATAATGTATTATTTATTTCAGGGTACAGGTTTGTGATTCATCAGTCTTACAGAATTCACAGCACTCACCATAGCACATACCCTCCCCAATGTCAATCACCCACAGTCAAATTAATTTTTACCTGTCCCGAATATCCACTGGTGTTTGTTTATACTTTTACTATGACACAGTCAAAACAGCTTTAATTATTTATTTATGCCTGTAATTGTTTACATAAAACTTTGAGCTTTAGGAGTACAAAGATCCCTTTTTTTTCATCTTTGTTCTTTCCATATAGTGTCTAAAGAAAGGATTTGCACAACAAAGACTATCATTAAATATTTCTAAAGAATTTCTAGAATTGATAGTCCTTAAGTGAAAACACCTTCCAAATCCTTAAGAAATTAATTTTAAAATGGCACTATCGAAAATGTAGAACTAAACTGTTACATTCAGCATGCAGTTTTATATGAGGCTACTATGTAAGGTAGTATCACAACCATTTTGAGGTCACCAAGTTAAAAAGGGAATTTGGAGGTATGGAATTTTCTCTGAAATACTAAGAAAAATCTTAGTACACTAGTTAGTATCTCGTTAGCATTTAGAAGAATTCTGAAGGCAGTTTTAAGTACTAGAAAATGAAAACCTGAATAAGAAATGAAGTGTTTCAATCCTCTGAGTTTTTTCATAAATTCATTTTTTAAAAAATATATTTATTTATTTATTTGAGAGAGAGAAAGAGAGAAGAATGTGAGGCAGGGCGGGGAAGAGGGAGAGGGAAAGAGAACATTTCGCAAACTCTGTCCTCAGCGAGGAGCCTGATGTGGAGCTTGCTCTCATGACCCTGAGAGATCATGACGTGAGCCAAACTGAGCCAGACTCTTTAACCAACTGCCCCAACCAGGTGCCCCTCACAGATTCTTTTCTTGGACTAAATCCATGTAAGTTCACCATTAGCCTGCTAATCAAGAATAAATTAGTTCCCAAGTGTCTGAGGACAATTTTTATAATGTTTTAGTTCATAAGTACAATTGGTAAGTACAGCTAATTGTTGTTATTTGCAGTAGTTATGGTCTATAAAGTTACTATAAACATTGAAATACTAAGCCACATTACTCCTAGTGGAAATGTAAGAGTGGATTCCTGCAAGCCTCTGAGTCCCATTTTAATCAACCTTTCAGTACATAACCTTTTATGTGTTTCTGCTTCAAGGCACTTTATTTAATACACTGTGGAATCACTAACATCGAAGATTTTATTTATTTATTTGACAAGGAGCAAGGGAAAACAAATAGGGGGAACAGCAGGGGGAGAGAGAGAAGCAGTGATCCTGGTTGAGAAGGGAGCCTGATGAGGGGCTTGATCCCTGGACTCTGGGATCAAGTCCTGACCAAAGGCAGACGCTTAACTGACCGAGCCACCTAAGCACCCCTGAAATAATTTATTTCTGATACAAAAATTCAACTATCACTAGGTTTAAGTCATTGCTGAATTCAGTGGGAAAAAAAGTTTGTTGGTTAGAGCTACTATTTCAGCTATAACTACAGCACAAAGTTATCTTCACAGAAAAGTCAAAGCCATATTACTAATTTTGAACAAATTGTGCACATGTGTAAAGTGCACTTTTTAAAAAAATTTTAATTTATTTATTTGACAGAGAGAGAGTTCACAAGCAGGGTAAACAGCAGAGGGAGAAGAAGCAGCAGGCTCCCTGCCGAACAGGGAGCCCGATATGGGACTCAATCCCAGGATCTTGGGATAATGACCTGAGCCAAAGGCAGAGACTTAACCATCTGAGCCACCAAGGCGCCCCATAAAGTACAGTTTTATACAAAAGTAAATAATGTTAACTTTTTTTTTAAAGATTTTTATATATTTATTTGACAGACAGAGATCACAGTGGGCAGAGAGGTAGGCAGAGAGGGGGAAGTAGCCCCATTTAATGTTAACTTTTAACTGCATCATTTTCACAGACTATTTGTAAAAATGAAAACGTTGGACAAGATGACTTGAAGTCCATTATACTTCTCTAAGACTATAGAGCTCAAGTTTCTGACAAAGTCTATTAGAGACCATGAAGGCAAGCTCTGCTCTATCTATGGTGACTGGTTCAGTGTTTCAACATGCCTGTGTATTACAGACTTCACAGTCTGAAGAAAAAAAGGGTTCAGTTTATAGCCCTAATAGATAAACCTGGATTAAAGAACTTCGATTACAGCCTTGGGTAAAGTAGAGAATGAGATTGTAGTTGACCCTTGAACAACATGGGTTTGGACTGCATGGGTCCACTTATATGTGGACTTTTTTTCAATAAATACAACACAGTATTGTAAATGTATTTTTCTCTTCCTTGTAATTTTTAAAATAGTATTTTCTTTTCTCTAGTTTACTGTATCATAAAAATACAGTTATAATACAAACACAAAAATATGTGTTAATCAACTGTTTATGTTATTAAGGCTCCTGGGTCAACAGAAGGCTATTAGTAGTTAAGTTCTGGGCGAGTCAAAAGTGATATGCAGCTCTCTGACTGTCTGTACGGGAGGATGTCAGTGCCCCAACTCTCATGTTTTTTAAGGGACAACTGTACAGAAAGAAAAAAGCAAAGGAATAAGGAAATAGGAAAAGGTGAGAAAACAAAAAAAAGGGGAAAGATTTAAAATTAGACATTAAATTAGAATACATGACATAAATTATAAACAAAATATTTTAAAGTTGTTGTTTTTTACATTTCCAATGGCCACTGTAATGAAGTACTTTGGGTGGCTTAAAACAAAAGAAATTTATTGTCTCAAAGTTCTAGAAGTAAAGAAGTCTGAAATCAAGGTGTCTGCCGAGTCACTGCTCCCTCCTGAAACCTATAAGGAATTTTTCTTCCTTGTCTCCTCCTGTGTTGCTGGCAATTTTTGTGTTGTTTGCCTTACAGCTGCATCACTCCAATTTCCGTCATTTCTGTGTATCTGTGTCTGTTTTTCCCTTCTTATAAGCATGTTAGCTGTAGGAGCACCTGGATGGCTCAGTGGGTTAAAGCCTCTGTCTTCGGCTCAGGTCATGATCTCAGAGTCCTGGGATTGAGCCCTGCATTGGGCTCTCTGCTCGGCAGGGAGCCTGCTTCTCCCTCTCTCTCTCTCTCTCTCTCTCTCTCTCTCTGCCTGCCTCTCTGCCTACTTGTGATCTCTGTCAAATAAATAAATAAAATCTTAAAAAAAAAAAAGAAAGAAAGTATGTTAGCTGTATTGGAATTAGGCCCACCCTAATAACTTCATCTTAACTTGATTATATTTACAAAGACCCAGTTTTCAACTAGGGCACATTCACAAGAACCAAGGGTGAGGGCTTCAAAATATCTTTTAGTGAACAGATTTTAACCCAAACCATATTATTTCCAAATATTTCTTTCTCTAAGATTTTGATTTATTTATTTGAGGGAGAGAGAGAACGCGGGAGAAAGCACGAGCAGCAGGGAGGGAAAAGAGAAGAGGAAAAAGCAGACTCCCCACTGAGCAGGGAGCCTAATGTGGGTTTCGATTCCAGGACCCTGGAATCACAACTTAAGCCGAAGACCGATGCCAAATCGACTGAACCACACAGGTGCCCTCCAAATATTTCTGTATTTGAAGTGTTCTCTCTGCACCACTTAAGACAAAATGCTTGATTTGTTCTGATCTTTTAAAATCATTAATCAATTATTTACATATCTAATACGTATTCTAGACAGTCTATAATGTCAAGAACCATTACAGAAATTGTGCGATATGGAAAAGGTTTAGAGATAAAGATACTTGAATTCCTTGGACACCTGGTGGCTCAGTCACTTAAGCATCACCTTCAGCTCCGGTCATGATCCCAGGGTCCTGGGATGGAATCCTGCATTGGGCTCCTTGCTCAGCGGGAAAACTGCTTCTCCTTTGCCTGATGCTTCCCTTGTTGATACTCTCTCTCCCTCTCTCTCTCTCTGACAAATAAACTAATAAGATCTTTGAATTACTATATTGTTCAACACTAAAACTGGATTCCCTATTATAGTATATTGGCAAGCCTACTTCACAACAGAACAGAGCTCACACCCTTCACCCCCAGTTCAAATACCTTACAAATACATATCCACCCTGTTACTGATGCCCATAATTTTTAAATAAAATTTTATCAGTTTATAACTTTTAGCAAAAATAAAATAATACAATTATCTGCAGATAACCAGATAATGTCAATTCCTATGAATTCCAAGAGGCTCTGCATGAATGCTCTTATCCTTATGTTCAAATTTCAAGCCCATCAGAAAAATCATCTCCATAAGTAACAAACAGGAAGCCTCTCAAAGAACAGTCTTCTTGAGTTTTGTTTTTTGTGGATGATTAAGTCTTTGAATTATGTCACTTAAAATAATGATGGTGCTCCTTTATTTATTTCTAACAAATATATGTAGACTATACAATACATTCCTAGAAGTGGAATGTCTGTGTTAATGGGTATGTACCGTTAGAATTGCCAACGATCTGCATTTTCTTTTTTTTTTTTAAGATTTTATTTATTTATTTATTTGACACGAGATCACAAATAGGCAGAGAAGCAGGCAGAGAGAGAGGGGGAAGCAGACTCCCCACTGAGCAGAGAGTCCGATGTGGGGCTCTATCCCAGGATCCTGAGATCATGACCTGAGCCAAAGGCAGAAGCTTAACCCACTGAGCCACCCAGGTGCCCCAGATCTGCATTTTCTAAAGAAACATAGAAGTACATATTAAACAAATGTACTTCTTAAATGTCTACTCCACTAGGCCATTATCAGATTTCAGTGAATATAATACCCAACCAAAAATCTAAGGTAATATGCTAATTCAATATAGTTGGAAAGTTATGTTAATTATAGTACTAACAAAGCCAAGGTTAAAGACTCTATCTCATATAGATGATTCGTTTCAGAACCACAAACTACCCCTTAGAATAGTAAGTCACCACTGTGATCAAAGGCAAAACAAAATTACTGATGAAATATCTGTATCACAGGGAATGGGAGGCTATCCTTCTTTGGCTAAACAAAAACAAAAACAAAAAAATTTGTACATCTTTCAAATTTACTACTTTAGGAAATGATAATATAGTCTGGAGGACTCTGGAAAAAGGAAAATATTCCATTACAGGAAGAATACATTTCTAGAACCATCCTTCTTACATGAACAAAATCTTTACTATTTTGTTTTCTAAATCTTAAAGGCAGATCATTTGAACAGCATAGCATTGCTTTCAGGGTGAAAACTGAGACCTAAGAAAACGACATTAAGAAAGAACCTTTTAGGGATGCCTGGGTGGCTCAGTTGGTTGAGCCGCTGCCTTCGGCTCAGGTCATGATCCCAGGACCCTGGGATCGAGTCCCACATGGGGCTCCTTGCTCAGTGGGGAGCCTACTTCTCTCTCTGCCTCTGCCTGCCTCTCTGCCTGCTTGTGTTCTCCCACTCTCTCTCTCTCTAACAAATAAATAAATAAAATCTTTAAAAAAAAAAAAAAGAAAAGAAAGAAAGAACCATTTACGAAGGTTGCATATTTAATTTAAAAACCTCAGCAAATTTCCTTAATAGTGACTAAAGCATATAATACATGAAGGGGAATAAAGGAAAATGCTTGAAAATCACTAACTCACAGAAACAGGATATAAAGTATATGCAGGGAAACGCCAGTTACATTATAGGTAAGCATATCCAATTTTTTTTTAGCTTAGATGCAACAAGTTTTACAACAAATTCTTATGTCTCCTTCTAGAGATACTGTACGCATATTCAGGCATGAATATGTATACGTAATAAAAAGACCATATGTAAAACAAATGGTTTAAAAAATTCCATACATTTTGTACTGCACTTTTAAAAAAGATTTTATTTACTTATTATTTGAGAGAAAGTGCATGCACAAGCACAAGTGGTGGGGGGAAGAGTAGAGAGAGGGAAAAGGAGAAGCAGACTCCCCACTGGGCAGGGAGCCCAATGCAATCCTCAATCCCAGGACGCTGTGATCATGACCTGACCTGAAGGCAGAGGCTTTAACCCACTGAGCGACCCAGGTGCCCTGTAGCACATTTTTAAAAAAGCTCTTATCAGTACACTTAATAATGGTGAGTACAGAACTCTTGAATCACTACACTGCACACTTTTTAAAAAAAAAGATTTTAGGGGCGCCTGGGTGGCTCAGTGGGTTAGGGCCTCTGCCTTCGGCTCAGGTCATGATCTCAGGGTCCTGGGATCGAGCCCCACATCAGGCTCTCTGCTTGGCGGGGAGCCTGCTTCCTCCCCCCTCTCTCTGACTGCCTCTCTGCCTGCTTGCGATCTCTGCCTGTCAAATAAATAAAATCTTAAAAAAAAAAAAAGATTTTATTTATTTAATTGAAAGAGAGAGACAGTGAGAGAGGGAACAAGAGCAGGCGGAATGGAAGAGGGAGAAGCCGGCTTCCTGCTGAGCAGGGAGCCCAATGCAGGGCTCAATCTCAGGACCCTGGGATCAGGACCTAAACTGAAGGCAGACGCTTAACGACTAAGCCACCCAGGTGCCCATATACAGTATGTTGACTATACTGGAATTAAAATTTTAAGAATTAATAAAAATAAAATTAAGAAATCACTATATTCTGGAAACCATTCCATTCTCTATCAATATATACAAAACTACTTTATTCTTTTATTTATTTATTTATTTGTTTGTTTGTTTATTTTTTTAAAAGATTTTACTTATTTATCGGTGTGGGGAGGGGAGCGAGCACAGGCAGAGAGAATGGCAGGCAGAGGCAGAGGAAGAAGCAGGCTCCCTGCCGAGCAAGAAGCCCGATGTGGGACTCGATCCCAGGACACTGGGATCATGACCCGAGCCGAAGGCAACTGCTTAACGAACTGAGCCACCCACGCGTCCCTACTTTATTCTATTTAATGACTGGCTACATTCCATTCCTCTGGATGGATATACCATAGTTTATTATAGATATTTACACTGTCACTACTCTTTTGCTGTTACACACAAGAGGAAGCCCTTACTTAAATCATTTCCCATAAATGCATGAAGACTGTAGAATAAATTCTTGGGGAAAAAAATGTCTGCGTTAACTTATAACCAGAACTGCTCTCCCTAAAGGTTATATCTAAACATACTTACACTAGCAATGAATGAATGGCAGTTTCCTCACATCCTTTCCAAAAAGATGTTATCAAAACTGCTTATCTTTCCTGACATGGTATTTGAAAAATGGTATCCTATTATAGCTTTCTCTTGCATGAGAACCCCTTTCAAGAGCTCCCAAGTATGTTTAACTTCTTAGACTACTGAGACTGGACAAAAAGTGAAAAGCAATCTTTACAAAAAATAACTGTATTTTTACTTCAATTATGAATCACATATGAGAATCAAAACTTTAATTCACCACTTTAAATGTTTATCAAGTTGTGACTGTTACAGTCTGACTATTAGTACTGGCTAGATTCAGTAACAAGGCGATTTGTTAGGTCAGGTCTTACTTGGAATTAGCCATAATTATGCCTTCTTAATTAGTAGACTTAAGCCACATTCAAAAAATAATTACCCCTTAGAGGGGTGCCTGGGTGGCTCAGTGGTTAAGCGTCAGACTCTTGGTTAAGGCTCAGGTCATGATCTCATGGATCTGGGTATATTAGAGACTAAGAACACGGTCTGAGCTCAGTAGGGAGTCTGCTTGAGGATTCTCTCCCTCTGCCGTGCCCTTGCTAGTGTGGGCATGCACACCACACTCACTCTCTCCCTATAATAAATAGGTAAAACTTTAAAAATATTGCTAATCTTTAAAATTTATTTTAAAAATAATAATTATCCCTTAGAAACTAAAAGTGTTAAATATCCATATTCTTCCTAAAGTTTATAAACATATAAACTTTATTGAAACTCAAAGTCACAGACAAAAAATTTAAGTTGTAACATTTATTATGCATGCTTTAGTATAATTATCACAATCCCTAACTGACCAACTCTTGTCCTAATGATTTAAAAACATCTTGGCCTAAGACTCCTTATCTATTAATTTCATTGTATTGTGAATCACCTAGGGGAGAGAGGTATTCCCCCAGCTTACTGAACAAGAGACTTTTTTTTTTTAAGAACACCAAAATTTTTATATGGCACAGTTTGAGATACACTCTCAAAAATACTTTAGGGTAAAACTCATGCTTAATACCTGTACCAACATATAATTAAAAATTTCTTCCATGAAAGGCTCAATGATTACATAGCAATCCCTCCTTACCCCCAGTTTCTTTTTCTGCAGTTTCAGTTACTTGAGGTCAGTCACAGTTAGGAAGCAAATGATCCTCCTCCTCTGTCTCTTCCTCGCTCTCTTTCTTTTTTTTTTTTTTAATTTTTTTAAATGATTTTGTTTGTTTATTTAACAGAGAGAGAGCACAAGCAGGGAAAGTGGCAGGCAGAGGGAAAGGGAGAAGCAGACGGCCCACTGCGCAGAGATCTCGTTGTGTGGCTCAATCCCAGGATCATGGCCTGAGCCAAAGGCAGATGCTCAGCCTACGGAGGCACCCAGCCACCCCAATGATTCTCCTTCTGATGTACCCTCAGAAGGTAAATAGTAGCCTAACACTATATACATCATTCACTACACTTCATCTCATCATGTGGGCATTTTATTTGAGACATATCATCACAAGAAGGTTGAGTACAGTCCAAAACGATATTGTGAGAGATACTATATTCACATAACTTATTACAGCATACTGTTACAATTGTTCTATCTTTTTAGTAGTTGTTGTTAATCTCTTACTGAGCCCAATATATAAATTAAACTTTATCACAAGTAGTAACTAACATAGGGTTCTGTACTATCTGCAGTTTCACACATCCACTGGGGGTCTCGGAACCTATCTCCTCCAGATAACAGGGGACTACTGGGGACACCTGGGTGGCTCAGTTGGTTAGGCAGCTACCTTTGGCTCAGGTCATGATGCCAGGGTCCTGGAACTGAGTCCCGAGTTGGGATCCTTGCTCAACTGGGAGCCTGCTTCTCTCTTTCCCTCTGCCTACTGCTCCCCCTGCTTGTGCTCTCTGTCAAATAAATAAATAATATCTTAAAAAAAAAAAAAAAAAAAAGAGGGGACTACTGTACTTTGTTCATGCTTTTAATCAATACCAATGCTAAATTATTAGCTAGAGCTTGCATATTTTATTTCAAATCATGTTATTTGTCCATAGTCATATTGCTTTTGGGGTTCATAAGATATTTCATGCATCTAATATTAATTTGAAAGTATGTCCATTCATTCATTCATTCATTTATAATTAACATATAATGTATTATTTGCTTCAGGGGTACAAGTCTGTGAATTATCAGTCTTACACAATTCATGGCACTCACCATAGCACATATTCTCCCCAATGTCCATAAACCAGCCCCCTATCCCTCCCATCACACCCCCCAGCAAACCTCAGTTTGTTTCCTGAGATTAAGAGTCTCTTATAGTTAGTCTCCCTCCCCACCCCATCTTGTTTCATTTTTTCCCTCACTGTCCCCCATGACCTCCCACCCTACCTCTCAAATTCCTCAGATCAGAGAAAGCATATAATTGTCTGAAAGTAGATCCTTTTAAAAGCATATTTTCTTTGGGTGGCTCAGACAGTTGAACATCAGACTCTTGATTTTGGCTCAGGTCATGACCTGATTAGATTGAGCCCCCAGTTGGGCTCCAAGCTCAGTAGGGAGTCTACCTGGGATTCTCTCTTTCCCCCACCCCTGCCCCCTCCCTCTTTGCACTCAGCACTCTCTCAAATAAACAAATCTTTAAGAAAAACAACAAGATACTTTCTTCAAAACTTGTCACAGTAGAAAACAGTGCTCTGCCCAGAAAAGTAGTGAACAAGAGCCTGTTATTTGACTTTACTAAGCCAAAAATTCTGTTTATTATTAGGTTAATATATATTTATAGTTTTCATTATATATTTATCATTAGATATTTGTCTAATATATATTAGACATAAGATTTATATATGTATTTATCATTAGATTATATATTTACCAGTAGATCATATATTTATTATATATTTTTATCATTATATATATTTATCATTAGATTATAAATATATAGATTATAAATATATAAATTTATCATTAGATTATATTACAAAGTATTCTAATTTCTTACTAAGAGTTTTTCTGATAACAGCAGAACAGCCAGGATATCGCTGAGAAGTCATAGTCTCTAATATACTGATGCTAGGGATGATACACTCTATTGGCACTAATCTTACTTTACCTTGAATTATAGTAATTAATGTACTTGTCTGTGCAAGGATCTTGCCTTACTCGTCTTTGTAATTTCTGGCTCCAACTTTTAATTAGAATATTCTTCATACAGGTGGTACTAAATAAAATCTCTTAATTGTTATAACCCTGAAAGGAATGAAAAGGCCAAACTGATGAAAATTTCAAACTCTTGGAAACCAACTTAAACATGAATAATAGTTAGCTACTGCCTTTGCCATTATCAGGAATGCAATCAAAATAACTCATAAAAAATAACTCATATTAGATATCAGGAGTTGGTAAGAGAAGTTTAGGCAGAAGGTTATCTGTACCTTTCAGACACAGGCATACCCAGATTGTTGGCTACATCTGAGGAAATGAGAATTTAGGATTCAGAGCCAAAAATTAAAAACAAACAAACAACAACAACAAACCCACAGCTGCCTGTTAAACTTCAAAATGGAAAAGTACTCAAGTATAAAAAAAAGTACCACACTTTGAGGATGCATATTAACAAACTGTTTTTTAGGTTGACAGGAATAACTCTAAATGTGAGCTTCCTTTATCTACAATGCAAAAATCAACTTTTATTATTGGTAGCATCAATCACAACAAGAATATCAGCTATGATAAGTCTGTCTAGTAAAAACACTGAGTCCTGAGTTAAGGTGGAAAAATTCCCAGACAGCAGATAGCAGTTGCTACTGGGAAGGGCACTTGGGTGGCTCAGTTGGTTCGGCATCTGCCTTTGCCTCAGGTCATGATCCCAGGGTCCCTGGATTGAGCCCTCCAATGGGCTCTCTGCTCAGGGGGGTGCTTCTCCTTCTCCCTCTGCCTCTACCCCTGCTGGTGCTTGCTCTCCCTTCTTCCTCTCAAAAAAATAAATGAAATCTTAAAGGAAAAAAAAAAGATTCTATTGGAAAAGGTTATTTAACAGAATTTGAAAGTATAGTTCATTTATATTTATATATGTATATATGTATGGAAGGCATATTCCATATATATATTTAGTATAAAGTGAGAAATCACTTCCACTTTATTCTCAAATAGATATCTTCTAAAAACATCTTTTTTTTTTTTTTTAAGATTTTATTTATTTGAGAGAGAGCAAGAGTAAGAGAGCACAAGCAGGGGGAGTGGTTGAGGAACAGAGACAAGGAGACTCCCTGCTGAGCAGGAAGTCTGATGCGGGGTTCCAGCGTTCAGAGCTAAAGGCAGAGGCTTAACTGACTAAGCCACCCAGCTGCTCCAAAACATTTTTTTTTTTAAAGTAAACCCTATCCCCAATGTAGGGTTCAGACTCACGACCCCAAGATCAAGCTTACATGCTGTACAAACTGAGCCAGCCAGGCACCCCTAAAAATATCTTTAATATTGATCAAGCTATTCATTTAAATGGGGGTTGAGGGTTTGAGCCCCATATTGGGTGTAGAGATTACTTAAAAATAAAATCTTAAAAAAATAGAAAAGAAAGACTTGGGTATCCTATAGATAAAGGTATCTGGGTAAAGATAAACGCAAAGTATCATCTGTAGAGTGTGTAGTGTTAGGACAGTATTGAACGAATCTATTTCTTGGTTACAGTTCCTACAACAAAAGTGATTATCAAGTTGCCTCTTGAAGGATCTACTTAACAGGGAGTTGGCTTTTCCCAGAACTACTGCAGAGGTTCCACTATTGCTTCCCTTTCAACCCATGCTTCTGATAAAAGGGAAATGAAGTTCTCAATGATTATATTAATATTCAAGTACATTTCAATAAATTATTTCATTTGTCAGACAGATAGACCCTCCACTTTGAAGATACATTTTTGTAATAGCGTGTGTTATGGGCTGAATTGTATCCCCTCTAAAAAAGTCACATGTTTAAGACTTACTTCCCAGGGCCTCCAAATGTGACCATATTTGGAACAAGGGTTTTTACAGAGGTAATTAATTTAAAAATTAGAGGTCATTAGGATTGTAGATAGTCCAGTAACACTAGTATCCTTACAAGAAGAGGAAATTCGGACACAGGTACAGAGGGGAGATGATATGAAGTTGCTGGGAGAAGATGGCCATTTATGTCAAAGAGAGATACCTGAACAGATCCTTTCCTCAGAGCACTCAGAAGGAACCAATTCTACTGACACCCTACCTTGGGACTTCAAGCACAAGAACTGTGAGAAAATAAATTTCTGTTGTTTAAGCCACCCAGTCTCTGGTATTTTGTTATGGCAGCCCTACCAAACTAAAACAGCAGGTGTTTTATCATTTAACATACTTCACAAATAAAGCTCTAGTGAAACTGCAGGGAACCCATATACGGAAAGAAGTGAGCAATGTACATGCCATCAACACAGAATTTTGTCTTCTGAGCAAAGTCTCAGAATGAGTCACTATATCCTGAGTAAAATTCACACTAAACAATTCTAGCCTCCAGTGAAGCAGGGCTTTTGGGTAGGATGTTATATGGTGGAAAGAAAAAAAGGACTTGGTCACACAACAGTTTGTTTCTTTTTCCCTTTTATTTATTCTTCATGTAGACTAAGGCTCTCTTAGTACTTGAGCTTTGATATGCAAAGCAACACGTTTTTAGGTAATGCATACTGCATTAAGTTCTAAATTTTCCTCAAGAGATAACAACATGAATATCATGGTATATAAAAACTGTTAAGTAACTCTTAACAGTAAGGAGTAAAACAAATAATTTTAAAAGTACACATGATACACAAATGACTAAGTTCTGCCTTGACTATGACATAATTTTTTGGTCTTTTCCTGTAGTTTACATCCCCAAACTTTATAGGAACTACTTGTATGGGAGATAAGACTATTCCTTTATAAAATATATATCCTGACTTACCTATTCCATGTTTTTATAATCTATAAAGTGTCCAATATACTTTGAAAATGTATATTTAAGTGCAATGACTTTTTTTTTTTAAGATTTTAAGTAATCTTTACACCCAACATGGGGCTTGAACTCACAACCCCAAGGTCAACAATTGTATGCTCTATTGTTTGAGCCAGCTAGGCATCCCTCAAGTGCAATGACTTTTAAGTGTCCCCACCATTAAGTCTATAGAGGAAGTAAAAGAAACTTAATTATCAATAATTTATTAATTTATGTATTTTTTGAAGATTTTTATTTATGTGTTTGACAGAGATCAAAATAGGCAGAGAGGCAGGCAGAGAGAGAGGAGAAAGCAAGCTCCCTGCTGAGCAGAGAGCCCAATGTGGGCCTCGATCCCAGGACCCCAGGATCATGACCCAAGCTGAAGGCAGAGGCTTTAACCCACTGAGCCACCCAGGTGCCCCTAATTTATGTATTTTTAATCAATAATTAATAACACCAGGTGCATTACTAAGCTAACAGAAAGACGTTTTTCTATGTTCCAAATATTCAAGTAAGCATCACCATAAATAGATAAAATTTGTAGGTGGTTTTACTACCATGTAAAACAAAAGTAGTTTCCAGTATGTTATAAGAATCATCATTCAGTCTGGTCATTTTCCTCTTCTTTTCATGGCTTAGGCATCCCTGAATTAACTGAATTTAATTGATTAGAAGGTCTTTCTCAAAGGCATATTGTTATGCTTGTAATCAAACTTTACAGCACCATAAGTAATTTAATGAAAAGAAATTTTTCTGACATTACTTCTCAGTAATCATTACCTTTAAAGAATATAAAATTCCTTTTTTTCAATATTTTATAATGACTGGTATTCACTGTGAATAATTTGGCAGATCATTTGAATTGTCCTACTATGTCATTTTTTAAAATCTAGTTTCTATTCCAAAAGGGGAAGTATGAAAGTTGATACTCACAAAAATAATTAATACTCTTAATGTTTTATTTTTTTTAAAGGTATGGTACATCTAGGTACTACCCAGAGATCAGCTATTTCAATGCTTCATCATCAATACTGTACATAGTAAAAATAAGTAGGACAACTAAAATGTGGGTTTAGGCTTCTGGGTTAAGATGGAGAATTATATACACAAATTTAATTTCAATTCCTCCTGAAACTCTACTAAACACTGTATCAGGGAAATCCCTTAGGAGGAAAAATATTTTAGAAGGATAGGAAAATCAATGACCTTTTTAAAGTTAGAAAGGAAAGGGATCAATGGTAAATGACTTAGAGAAAGCTAAATTCCAAGGTAAGATAGAAAAAAGGTGAGAACCAACCTATTTTACCCCATAGGACTTTTAAAAAGTTTAAGAGTTGGCAGTTATCAGGTAACACTGGAACTGAGGGCTAATAAAGTAAGAAGGATGTCAGTAACAGCTATTTAAGGAAAACAATCAGATCTCTCAATCCCCTCCATGACTCCATATACCAGGGAGATATGTTGTCTTGAAAATTCATTCTCTGAAAAGTTTAAAACAGAGTCTCTCTGGACAAAGATAATACAAACTCAGTTTTGGGTTTCATCTCTTGTCGAAACCAAAGTGGGAAAAGCAACTATCTAAAATATCTATCTAAATATCTATATCTAAAGGCAAAGAATCTAGCCTTCTCCAACTTGGGATCCTTACCATATATGAAAGAGAGTAACTCTTGCCTGGGGAAAGTAACCAGTCTGAGAAATAACTCAAAATCCTACCACTAAGTCTGACCCACAAATAGTCTTCCCAGACAACCATCCAATAAAGTTCAAAACAGATAAACCCCCTATCCATGCACTTGAAACTTCCAATCAGCATTTTGGTTTCCTCCTGAATCATGAGCAGCCAGCCAGTGATATGTGGTGGTATCTTTGAAAGCCTTTAACTTAAAAGACAGAGTCTATAAGTAAACACAGACGATCAAAGGAAAAGCATAACATGTAGGAGAGACTAGGAACAGAGACCAAAATATGAACAAAAACAAAATTTATAGTCTCAGAATAAGTTATCCACGAAACAAAAACAAGATGCTATAAGAGAAAATGAGTTCGAATCTTAAAAGGAAAGTTGAGGAAATTTACTTTTTTTCAAAGATTTATTAGAGAGCAGGGGGAGGGGCAGAGGGAAAAGGAGATAATCCCAAACAGACTCCCTAATGAGTATGGAGCCCTCAAGATCATGACCTAAGCCAAAATCATGAGCTGGGTGCTTTACTGACAGAACCACCCAGGCACCCCAAGAAATTTATTTTCTAGGACATTAGAAATTGAAAGAACAACAAAAACAGAGAAATAAAAAATAGAGGATAAATGGAGAACCAGGAGAAAAATGAAGGGCCAACATCCATTTTAGGAGAGAACAGAAAAATAGGAGGGAAAGCTATAAATCAAAGGGGGAAAATAAAACCAAACAAAAAAATCTCCCAGGGTTGAGAAAGTAAGCTACCAGATTAAAAGGGACTGTACACAATGGATGAAAATAAACTGATAAAAAGCAACCTCACAGAAAAACTTTAGAACCTTTGGGGAAAAAACAAGATTCTGTGAGCTTCCACAAAGAAAAAAAAGTGACACACTAAGGATCAGGAAACAGAATGTCCTCAAGCATCTCAACAGCTGGCATGGAAGCTTTTAAATGAAATGGTGAATCTTCAAATTAGTGAAGAAAATTTATTTTTATGTTAAACTAAGTACCTAGACAAACTATTATCAAGAAAGACAAGGCACATGTTTGGCTCAGTCAGTATAGCATGCAGCTCTTGATCTTGGGGTTGTGAATTAGAGCCCCACGCTGGGTGTAGAGATTATTAATAAATAAATAAATTCTTTCTTTCTTTCTTTCTTTCTTTCTTTCTTTCTTTCTTTCTTTCTTTTCCTTCCTTCCTTCCTTCCTTCCTTTCAAGAAAGAGAGAGTGAATGGAATAAGTTTAGAATTATGAAGTAGATAGTAGCCCATTTCCTCTGACTACACTCTATATAGTATCTATACTAGTAAATGCCCTCCAGATGCCTCAGTGGTGGTAAAGAGGACTCCTCCACTCAACACTATTCACTGTATGAGTGAGTGATTATGATCTCCTTCAAAAGAGACTGTGAAGTCACTTAATGACCTATGAACTATTAGGCTTTTATCTCCTTCTGGAAGCCTTCCTCAATGGTGGCAATATTATGCTCCATGGAATTAAATCTGTTACTCAGCTTTTGATAACTTAACAACTATTTAGGGATACATACTTGGGTTGCCAAGCTATAAATAAAAGCAAGGGAATGGTAACACAAAAGTCACGACACTAGTTACCGGTTTTGAGGTGAGAAAGAAAGAAGAAATGCAACTGAGAAACACTGGTAATGTTCTACTTTTTAAACTGTGTAGCAACTAAAGAGTAGGTCATTTGATGCTCTAAATTTATATAAATAAAATATTACCAAAAAAATTACATAAACATGTTTGTATGTTTTTATTTTATAGCACATTTCACAATTCTAAAAATAATGTTTACATTACTGAGCTTGCAACATGATGATTCAGATCAATAAAAAAATTTCTGTTAAATTGATCTAGAAATGCTTAAGGCAGGCTTCTCCTAAGGATGCAAAGACTAGTCTATGAATGTAATTCACCATATTATGATATTAAAGAGAAAACTATGTAATTATCTCATCAGATTAAGAACAAAGGATTTGATAAAGTTCAGTAATCATTTATGAAGAACAAAAACCAACTTAAGTAATATAAAAAACAAGGAATTCCTTAAACTAATAAATTAGTTATCTGTGTAAAATTATGGGCTAATATCACTTTAAATGGTAAAGCATTAGAGCAGAGATTTCCAACTACAAGGCCTTCAATATCCTTCAATATCCCTGATTTTGTACTATTTAGCCTTTGAGATAGGTGAGTGAGGCTTAAGGCAATGTGAACTCAAATTACAAGAAGCTGCCTTAGTTTATTTCAATGTGGTATACAAATGTAACATTTTCTATGTATGCCATGACATGAACAAGGTTGAAAAAGCACTCAGTATTTATATTATACTTTTAAAAGGTATTGCAAACCTTTTCCTCATAGAAGTTAGTGTTCTCGTGACCATCAAGAATGATATAATGATGCCTACTACAAATGGCATAAAGACGCCTGCTATGATTGTTTGTATACACAGACCCGTAGTTTTTAGTCAACACAGTAGACAAGAAAATTTCTGAAAAAAGCATAAGCACTAGAAAAGAAGAATAAGGGGCGCCTGGGTGGCTCAGTGGGTTAAGCTGCTGCCTTCGGCTCAGGTCATGATCTCAGGGTACTGGGATCGAGTCCCGCATAGGGCTCTCTGCTCAGCAGGGAGCCTGCTTCCTCCCCTCTCTCTGCCTGCCTCTCTGCCTACTTGTGATTTCTCTCTGTCAGATAAATAAATAAAATATTAAAAAAAAAAAAAGAAAAGAAGAATAAAATGGTCATGAGGCAAAAAGTCCAACATAATTCATTAGTCAAACTATTAGAACAGTTGAAAGAGTTCAGAAAGTCTCCCAGACAAAAGATCACTATGCAATAATTAATCATATTCCTGTATATCAAGGTCTATTATAAAGATGTTACTCGGGGTGCCTGGGTAGCTCAGTGGGTTAAAGCCTCTGCCTTCGGCTCAGGTCATGATCTCAGGGTCCTGAGATCGAGCCCCGTGTGTGTGTTGGGGGGGTGGGTCTCTGCTCAGTGGGGAGCCTGCTTCTCTTCCTCTTGTTCTACCTGCCTCTCTGCCTACTTGTGATCTCTCTATGTCAAATAAATAAATAAAATCTTTAAAAAAAAAAGATTTTACTCATAATAGCAATAACTTCTAGAATATCACTGGAATTCGTTATCAAAAGATTAGGAAGACCTTTATGGAAAAAACTGTAACCTCTAAAATCATAATACAAGACCATAAAGAAACAGACACATACACCATACATGGAAGAAAAGATGCAATATGATGAATCAGACATTTCCCCTCAATTAATATATATATCATTTAAAACAATTCCAATACAGAAATTTCAAAGAAATTCTTTTTTTATTTTTTAAGATTTTATTTATATATTTGTCAGAGATTGAGAGTAAGCACGAGCAGGGGGAGCAGCAGGCAAAGGGAGAAGCAAACTTCCCACTTAGCCCTTCCTTCCTTCCTTCCTTCCTTCCTTCCTCCATTCCTCCCTTTCTTTTTAAAAATTAGTTTATTTATTTATTTGACAGAGAGAAAGAGCAAGAGAGCACACAAGCAGGGACAGCAGAAGAGGGAGAAGGAGAAGCGGGCTCCCTGCTTATAACATGGGGCTTGATCCCAGGATCCGGTGATCATGACCCAAGCCAAAAGCAGACGCTTAACCCACTGAGCTATCCAGGCATTCTTTTTTACATATCAGGCTAAAGGAATTCTTTTTACGTATCAGGCTAAACTTGCAAACTGTCAATAATAACCACGATAGAACCTAAAGACAATAAAATATAAGCACATGTTTCATCAGGTAACAAGACTGAAGATGGTGTTCTATAGGTGCAATAAATATAAGTGGCATAGATTAGAGGGATCAGAAAGAAAACCTGTTATTTAAAAGGGACTGCAGGGCAGAGAACTGATTGTAATGTGCCTTGGTATTCCATTTTTTAGTATTTTTTTTTTCTGGTGTGTTTACCACGTTTATGATTCTCTGAGCTTCTTGGATCTGCCTATTTAAAATGTTCTTCCAAATGTGGGATGTTTTTAAATATAATTTCAATGAATATTTTCACTGCCCATCCTTGGCTAAAACTTAATAAGCATACGTTAGAATGTTTGATAACATTCCACAGGTGATTAAGCCTTATTTTTTCTTTTCTCCCCAGTATTTATTCTCTATGCTTCATTTTGCATAGTTTCTACTGTTATATTAAGGTCACTCATCTTTTCTTTTGCCATGTCTATTATGCTATTAAGCCCATCCAATGAATTTTTCATTTTAGTGACTGTACTTTTTACTATAAATGTTCATTTTTTTATATATCTTCAATTTCTCCTATGTTTTTCCTTTAAATCCTTGTATATGTTAAATTTATAATAGTTTTAATGTCTTTGTCTACCACTTCATTTCTGCCATTACTTGAATCTGTTTCTACTGACAGTTTACTTGTTTCAAGCACCTGTTATAGGTCCATAAAGTACAGGAACAAAGAATATACATTAAAAAATTTTCATACCAATTTGACACTGCTGGAACCTCAATGCATATGAGTTTTTATGATACATAAAAGTTAGGTGTGAAACTGAAAAAATTTTGTAAATGTTCCTTTAACATAGACAGTTTGAAAAGTACTAAGTAGACTTTTAATTCACATTTATTTGAACACATCTTCTCTCTTCTTTGGTACTAGCTACATTTTTTTCTTTTTCTTTTTTTTTTTAAGGAGGGTAACAAAACTTTACTTGATCTATTTTTTTCAGCATTAAAAAAATACATTTGCTCATTTTGGGACTTTTATCTAAAGCTACTTCTATTTTTTTTTAAACTACCACTTTTGTTAAAAGCCTCTGTCTGCGGCTCAGGTCATGATCCTAGGGTCCCGGGATCAAGCCCGGAATTGGGCTCTCTGCTCAGCAGGGAGCCTGCTTCCCCTCCTCTCTCTGCCTGAGTCTCTGCCTACTTGTGATCTCTGTCTGTCAAATAAATAAAAACAAAATCTTTAAAAAAAAATCATAAAACTACCACTTTTACATGTTTATTTCGTAGAACACCCCCCCTTTTTTAAAAGTTTTATTTATTTACATAATCTCTATACTTGGGGCTTGAACTCATGACCCCAAGATCAAGAGTCACATGCTCTTCCAACTGAGCCAGCCAGGTGGCCCTAAAGTTAATTTTAATGTAAGAACTTACACAGCAGACCTTCTGAGACATGGTAAGATTTATTATTATGCATTTATTTAATTTTTTTAAATTTTATTTATTTATTTGACAGAGAGACAGTGAGAGAGAGAATGAACGAGGAGAAGGTTGGAGGGAGAAGTAGACTCCCATGGAGGCAGGAGTCTGATGCGGGACTCGATCCCAAGACTCCAGGATCATGACCTGAACTCAAGGCAGTTGCTTAACCAACGAAGCCACCCAAGTACCCTATCATTATGCATTTATATCCAAATAATACTTTGGAGGCATAAAAAATTTCCAAGTTCTACCCTTCAAATTTTTAAAAATACTAATGCATTTTCTGCTTGAATTCAGAGTTGCTGTCTGAAAAAAAGTGATGTAAATCTAATTTTTTTTTTTTTTTTTTGTAAATCTAATTTTTTATTTCCTTGTGAATTCTCTTTCCCATCTCTGGAGAATTTTAGATTTTTCTTTCCCTTTGGAAGTTTTACATTTAACTTTAATGTGTTGTGGGTTTTTCCTTAACTCTCTCTCTGAACTCTGTGTAGGCCCTTTTTATGTGGAAATATTCATCCCTTCCCCCCCACCTCTAATTCTAGAAACTCTATACCCTTTATTCCTTCAAATATTTTCTAATCACTTTTAAATTTTTCTCCTCTATTCTGATCATCTGAATGTTAATAATTCCTATTATCTAATGTTAATACTTTCATTTTTTAAAGTATTCCTATCATCTAAATGTTCATTTTTGTCCTCAGTATCTCTCAATTTTTCCTTTATATTTCCAATTTCCATGTACTTTCCTTTCCTTTCACTTTTTCCCGTGAGATAATCTCACTCTCTAATCTTGTAATTATCTATTTTGTTCTTCTGAGAATTTATTGATATTTATCATGTTTTCTGTATTCATATCAGCTATTTTTTATATATATAATAACTTTCTCTTCTTTATATTTTGTGGGGTTTTTTTTCTTAAAGATTTTCTTTATTTATTTTTCAGAAAGAGAGGAGAGAGCACAAGCAGAGGGAGCAGTAGGCTCCCTGCTCAGAGCCCAATGCAGAACTTGCTCCCAGGACCCTGGGATCATGACCTGAACTGAAGGCAGACGCTTAACCAACTGAGCCACCCAGGTATCTCTATATTTTGTTTTGTATCATTAATCTTCCTACCCCCCCACCCATTTTTAGCATATTAGGATAATTTTATATTCTTCATCTATTTTTATATTTCTACTAGGAATAGAATCTATAACAGTACTTTACCTTTCTCTTCTTTGGAATGTCTTATTATTTTGGCTTGTGTGCTCATTTTCTTCTAAGGAAACTCACTCAAGCAACACATAGGGAAGAATGCCATACAAAAGTCCCTGTCAGATCCAGTGAGAACAGGATGTTGAGGTGGAAAACACCTTTGGTAAAGACTTTCAGGCTACAGAAAATTAGTCAATCTCTCCTTTTCCCAAAAAACAATTCCTTGGGCAAAGAACTTTACTCTTTGTTCACTGGATAAGCATCATAAAAGGGAAATTCTCTTTAGATTACAATTTATAAGTACAAAGAATCTGATGAGTGTGATTTGGGAAGGCAGCAATCCATATTTCTTACTCCCTAAGAGGCAAAGAGCACCATTCTGATTTCATTTCCTGAGAATACCTGGAGAAGAATTCTGAGACACTGCAGGTACGGAAGGATTACCCTATTTGGTAATCCTTCCGTACCTGCAGAGAGAAGCAGAAGTAGAACTCCAATAGTTCATTTCCTATTTTTCTTCCCAAAGCCAAAGCAAGATGCCTCCATCCCCCAAAAAGCTCCCATTCCACATACCAGTTAAAAACAGTCCCTCTTTCACCCCATCTTAGAGGTTTTTCATTGTATCTTCTGAACCTTTAGTTCTTATAATTCTGCTGAAGCTGATCTTGGGTGAGGAAGTCAACAGTCACACTACTTGAACATCTTTACAAGAATGTGAACCAGTACATTCTTTTTAATGATGAAATATTTTCTGATAACTAGTATATCAGATATTTTTTCCCCTTAAGTTTTCATAACTGCTCCTTGCAATTTCTTGATTTTTTTTTCTGTTTCTTCTCTCTCATATTGGGAAGGTCTTCTCAAATATGGAGCAATCCTTCACTATTAATTTATATAAAAGAGGAATAAAAAAGTTTACTGGAAAATGACTGGATGTCAGCCTCACCAAAAAATGATTAGGTAAACTGCTGACTGTTTACGTGAAGGACTCTTAAGTGTCAGAGTATTTCTTCTCTGAAATACTAGAATTCCTACAAGAAGGAGCCTCCCTCTAATCTCTTACTTAGGAAATATAGGTGAAACATGGTGGTATTCTGGGAGAAAGACAGAAAAAAATAGCACAGGGAGCAAACTCCCACACTTAGTATGAAGATTTTAAAGTTGCTATATTCTAAAGTACAAACCATAAGAATTTAAAGTCAGGATATATTAGTGTTTCCTAATCTTTTACATTTATGGAAACTGGCAAAATTTTCTAGGTTTGTCACAGCACAGTTGAGAACAGAATATATGATATGTTTATATACCCAGTCATAAAAATGGTATACAATTCCTAATGGAGAAAAAGATTCTGAAAAACATATATATGTATGGAAATTCACATGTATACAAAAATTGGACAATACTAAATAAAGAACAGGATAGAAATGGCTACTTGGCCAAGATCCAAGTAGGGTTGGGATGAGAGAGTAACAAGAGAGGAAAATCAGAAAATTGTACTCAATAGTCATAAAGGACAGGTGTCAGAGTCAAAACACATGGAAGCTTGCTGGCTACAACAAACTAAGCCTAGAGATTACACTGGTGTGTCCTGAAGCACAAGCTGGAAAACAATGTTTTTCAATCAGAACACAGAAATCATACTGGTAAGAGTACAACAAGGAAGATTAGGAACAAAAAACTAAAAATAACCTCTCATATACCCATGGTATAACCTCTTACATACTGTGGCATACATAAAATGAGATGATGGATGTAGAGACTTTTTTTTTCCTTCTTGAAAATTATTATAAACAAGAATATAAACAAATCAAAAGGAATGAATAGGGGTGCCCAGATGACTCAACTGACTGAACATCTGTCTTCAGTGCAGGTCAGAATCCCAAGTCCCAGGATCAAGCCCGCTTTGGGCTCCCTGCTCAACAGGTAGTGTTTTTGTACTGTCTCTCAAATAAATAAATAAAATCTTTTTTTTTTTTAAAGGAATGAATAAATGCTTTCATCATCTAGATAATAATGGCTACATTTTATTAAGCTTACTACATTAAGATGGACCATGTTATGCATTCTCTCAGTTTTCAAATAAACTATCTTATTTATATGTCCTCAAGTAACTATCTAGTATATTCTTAGTATATTTTAAAAATTACCCATTAAAAATTTTTTTTTAAAAGCTTTATTTGAGATGGAGGGAGAGAGAAAGAACAAGTAGGGTGACGGGTAGAGAGAGAAGCAGACTCCCCGCTGAGCAGGGAGCCCCATCCAGGACTTGTTCCCAGGACCCTGGGATCACAACCTGAACCAAAGGCAGATGTCAACTGACTGAGCTGCCCAGGCACCCCAGTATTTTTTTTTTAAATATTTTTATTTATTTGAGAGAGAGAGAGAGTATGAGCAGGGGGAGGAACAGAGGAAGAACCCTCTCACCCCAAAACAAAGAGCCCAATGCAGGACTTGATCTCAGGACCGTGGGATCAGGGCGTGAACCAAAGGCAGACACTTAATTGACTGAGCCACCCAGGCACCCCTACCTAGTACATTCTTAAAATGCTACCACTTTTAGCACAGGGTCAGAAAACTTGCCTCATTTCACAAAACCAAGTAAATGGCTGAGCCATTCACATCCTAGAAGAGTCAAGAGCCCAAATGTAAATATCGAGCATAATAAAACTCTTGGGTAGGACAGGTAATAGTACAAAATAGGGCCCTTAGCACTAGGAGTTTCTTAAGGTGATGACAACCAAATTTATACACATCAAACACCACAAAAATTAACATTAATGTTAAAAAATAAATGTTAAAATTTAACATTTTATTAATGTTAGATATGTTAATATTATTAATGTGTTATAGACAATACAATCTATAAACAGAGAAGTTCAGAGGAATGGGAGATTTAGAACTAAATTTATTCATTCAACGAATGCTTCAAGAGAACCTGATATGTGCCAGTCACTGGCAAAGTGAAAGGAGATATAGCAATGTATTAACAAAATCCTTACCTATGGAGCTTGCAATCCTACTGTGTATGGGTGTGTGTGTGGAGAGGAAATGGCAATTTAAAAAAGGGGGGGGGGCTATTTATTTATTTATTTGACAGACAGAAATCACAAGTAGGCAGAGAGGCAGGCAGGGCGGGGGGCAGGCTCCCTGCTGAGCAGAGAGCCTGATGCGGGGCTCCATCCCAGGACCCTGAGATCATGACCTGACTTAAAGGCAGGTTACATTTAAGTTTAAATAGACAATATATAGAAGCACATTATATTTTAATTACATTTCACGAGGTTTAGGATTCTTAATATTTTCTATCCATAGTGATTTTAAAAAACTACCTACCTTAAAAGGTAGGACATAAATTTTTTTTAAATAATGAGTTATATAACACAGTTTTTATAGCTAAAATACAGTATCTGTACTCCCTTTCCTGCATATCAGAAGGGCAAAATACTGCTATTAGAAATTCCTCCCAAGGATAAATCCCATTGAATAAAAAATGCTACTATCATCCTGTAGTGAGCTCGTTGCTCTGCAAAATTTTTCCACTTAGTTAGAATCCATTGACAATTAGGAGACAGAAAGCTAAGAATATTAAGAACACAAGTATCGGGGTACTTGGGTGACTCAGTCAGGTAAGCATCTGCCTTGGGCTCAGGTCATGATCCCAGGGTCCTAGGATCAAGCCCATATTAGGCTCCCTGCACTGCAGAGAGCCTGCTTCTCCCTCTCCCTCTGCCTGGCACTCTTGCTGCTTGTACTCTCTCTCTCTCTGTCAAATAAACAAATAAATAAATAAAATCTTTTAAAAACAAACCAAAAAAAATGGGATTTTTGTTTTTGTTTTTTTGAGTAATCTCTACCCCCAATGTGGGGCTTGAACTTACAACCCCGAGATCAAAAGTTGCATGCTCTCACTGAGCCAGCCAGGCATCTCTTGACAAAATTAATTTATAAAGATAGATTTTTCTAGAGCCAAATATCAAAATGAAGTCAAAAGGTACTTCTCAAGACAACTAGAAATATAAAACTTGTATTTTAAAACTTCTATTAAAATCAGAGACTATTTTATATACTGACAAAAACCAAAGGAAGCAACCTAAATGATTCATAGCACTCTTAAATAACCTTCAGAGGCTGTACTAATACAAGACTACTGTCACAGAATTCATTAGATGCTGACCCACAAAGAGGTAACAGATACATTCCATTATCCTGTAGCCTATACCACCTTTCCAGTACCATTAAATTTGATTTATTGGCATCAAATGTTTTAATAAAGGAGAAATACAACATGGTCTTTGCTAGTCCTTCTGAATATAAAATTTGTGTACAAATAAGTTTCTTTAAAAAAGACGAGACTTTACTCTTTTTAAATTTAGGGGAAAAAATCTAATTTGGCTTTCACTTTAATTAAATTGAATCAATTTTTTTGCATTAAAATATTAATTAATACAGCTTACTATGATCTATAATTACATATGCTAAGCATATAATCCAAGATCTTTTTTTAAAATCATGGTTTCTTTTGTTTATAAATCTGTTCCCTGAGCTAAGGAGTTCTAGCCCTTTACAAAGATGAACTGACCCAGAAAAATGGGAGATACTACCTCACAGAGGATAAGGTCAGCACTGCAGTCTGACAAAGTGCCTCTAAATGTTGCTGTTAGACTGCTGTTCTAAGTGGCTTCAACCTTGATAATAAAATTTATAAGACAACCAACTGGATGCATGTCCAAAAATAATGATTATCTAGTAATGGGAGCAATGAAATGCAAGAAAGAAAAGCCTCTGCAATACTATATAAAGCTAAATATCCCATTTACTATTCAGTTAAAAGGAAACTTAATTCCAAATACAATTTCTTTTAAAACATGGCATTTTCAGTGTGATGTGGAATCTGAACCAGTATAATTGTTTTAAAAAATCCTTATTGGACTGGAGCACCTGGGTAGCTAAGCCTCTGCCTTCACACTCAGGTCATGATCTCAGGGTCCTAGGATCGAGCCCCGCATTGAGCTTTCTTGTTCAGCAGGGAGCCTGCTTCTCCTTCTCTCTCTGCCTGCCTCTCTGCCTACTTGTGATCTGTCAAATAAATAAAAATAAAATCTAAAAAAAATTTTTTTAAAAATCCTTATGGATAGAAATATTTATACTATCTTAATGTCTTCATTAACCATATAAGAATAGTATAAAATCTAAGCATATATGTTCACGTTAACTATGTACTTATCAACTTAGTAGGTTACTATGTAATGCCTTTCAACTTCATTTTTTTTTTAAATTTTATTTATTTATTTGTCAGAGAGAGAGAGACAGAGACCGAGAGCACAAGCAGGGGGAGCGGCAGGTAGAAGAAGAAGCAGGGTCTCAGCTGAGCAGGGAGCCTGATGTGGAACTCAATCCCCATGACCTGATCTGAAGGCAGACACTTAACCGACTGAGCCATGCAGGTGTCCCCAACTTCATTTTCAAGATCGGGTAAGATATGGTTCTGCACATATAAAATTTTTTAATCTCAGTAAATGTTTGCTTACATTTCAAACCTCACCTAGGAATTTAGAAGTTCTGAATCAGTGTCCATCTCAGAAAAGAAACACAGAGGAAAGAATAACTTTATGTTTTGCTTGGAGAAGGAAGTGGAAGACATGTGAGGAAGAAATCTGAAAAAAAAGTAAACTTTGGAATAATGTGCCTCTGAAACTGGGAAATGAGTCTTGAGAAGGCTGGAACAACCTTCAAGGTTTTGATAAGTTTTCCTTATATCCCTTCATATTCCTATGAAATAAGGAGATAAAGAGAGCACCTGGGTGGTTCAGATGGTTAATTACGTTCTTGATAATCCTGGTCCTGGGATCAATTCCCACATCAGGCTCCTGGCTCAGTGGGTAGTGTGCTTTACCCTCTCTCTCTGCTTGTTCTTTCTCTGTCTCTTTCTCTCTCTCTCAAATGAATAAATAAAATCTTAAAAAAAAAAATTAAGGACTAAATACTGTATAATCTGCTAAAAAAACAAGGTAAAGCAGTGTTCTTTTCAAAACTACATACCCGGATTTCAATCCTATTCATACATTAGTTAATTTTCCATTGACTTCTATATCTTTATTTCTTGAGCTACCTCCTGGGATATTTAATAAAATCTAGGGCACAAATAAAGAAAAAAGAATGAAAAGCTCAATCTCAGTGATAATGGTTAGAATACAAAAGACAAATATCATAAATGTTCTCAGCACAATGTGTTTCACTGTTGTCATCAAGGTGCTACCATGACTCCTTGGTTTTACACAAACCTTGTGTAGGAGACCTTGAGAACCCTACACAAGAAGAACCCCACAATAGAAGAATACAAATAAAGAGGATCTTAGAAGACTAATTCCCAATTAGTGTCCACAGCATTAGACCCTAACCCTTCAGTTTTCAAATCCTACGAAGATGTTTTGTAATGTCATAGAAAATCCATATTTTTTTTCTTTTTTCAGTAAACTCTATAGCCAATGTGGAGCTTGAATTTATAACCTGAGATCAAGAGTCATATACTCTATCTACTGTGCCATCCAGTTATACTGTTTTACTGTTCCCACCATTGTTTTTTTATAGTAATCCCCTTACAGTGGCAATCTTGTTTGTTGAGATATCCTTATTTGGATTTCCTCATTCTTTCCAAATATGTGAGGAACAGTAAGAGATGGGCCAGGGGCATCTACCCTGATCTCCCAGACAGAAGTATACTTAGTGACATTCTGGCAGGTATTATTACTACAAGGAAACACTTCACATTTAAAAAGTATTTGATAACCTAAGAAACCACTGCACATTCATTATTTTACTTAATCATAACAACTTCCAATGAAATCAGGACAAATAAAACTAAAAGAGATTAAAAGATATACTCATAAGATTTATAAAATCCATACTGTCTAATAAGTAAACCAAGTGTTCTTTCTATCAAGGCAAAAATATATTCAAAACCAAAAGAAATTAACAAATGCTATTTCCAAAAACCTTATCTGGAACTCTTTAGAAAAGATCTAAATGCGATCTGAATTTTTTCTAAAGGTTATTCAGATAAAATTTAAGTATGTATCGCCAAGATAGATCTAAATGTAACGAAACAGTTTTAGAGATGCTTGAGGGTTTAGTACACATGCTACATGAACTCCACAAACTTTAAAAATTTGAACGAATAATCTTTCAACTTTTTAGCTTTTTAAGATTAATTCTCTATCATTTGTAGTGGGACAAGTTATTTTTTCACATAATGAAGATGGGAGAATGGCAAATATTATTTCCTTTATCCCACTGGAGTTTCCTTGCTTATATGCGAAAAAAGAACAAAAACTAGTTTATACTTTCAGTAACATTCTTTTTGAGCAGATACATAACTCGCCTTAATAATTGCTTAATAGATCTATCCAGCCCAGGAGGAAGAGGACAGCACTGAATACAACCAAAAGGAAAGAGTAAAATGGGACAATCACTGAAGCATAATATACTCAATATCTGCATTCTTTGACTACCCAGCTTATGAAGCTCTATCTTATGTTTAGGGAAATCCCTACCTTTTCAGGCAGTCTCTTACCTATAGAAACCAGAAAATGCAGATACATTTCCAGACTCCTTAGTATATATGTGCATTTGTTCAGACAAATCTGCTCCAGAATTTGAATCTAAAGTCTGGGGCTGGGGCGGCGTGCGGGTGGGGGGTTGAGGGCACTTGGCTGATTCAGTTGATAGAGCATGCAACTCTTTTTTTTTTTTTTTTTTGGAGCATGCAACTCTTAATCTCAAGGTTGTAGGTTCAAGCCCCATGTTAGATGTAGAGATTATTTAAAAAATAAAATGAAAGAATAAACAAACGAACGAAAGGAGGGGAGGACAAAAGGAGGGTGGGAGTGAGTGAAAGCCAGGTAGCCAGCCAGCCTGTGGGAAGAAGGAAAGGAATGTAAACTCCATGCTGGCAAGAATGTTGGAAGTAGGAGTATCTTTATGTGCTTTCCAGAGATAGTAATGTTCCAACATCAGAATGGTGATCATGTAATTTACTGTCCAAACTGGGACACTTCTGAGAGTGAAATGAATTATTAATTATTACCAAGAAAAACCAAGACATATGGCTACTATAAGCATCAATGGCATTGGCATAGTGTCTTTGTCCAACATGGAACCACTTTTGTGATTTGATTTTGCATCTATATTGGCTCCCACATAGCCTCTAAGCATGGTCCTCATATCTTGCTCGGATCCTGTGTTCTAAAGTTCTTTATTCAAGTCCTTTTTCTGCTTAAAATTGTCTTAGTTTCACTATTTTAACAAAGAACATGGTAAGAAGATCTATAATGAAGAGGCACCTATTTAGTTACACTGGGGAGAATTAAATTTCGATGCCTAAAGTTCTGCTTGCTAATTAAAACCACTAAAGAAGGGGTGCCTTGGTGGCTTAGTTAGTTAAATGTCTGCCTTCAGCTCGGGTTATGATCCCCAGGGTCCTGGGATTGAGCTCCATGTTGCTCTCTGTTCAGTAGAGAGCCTGCTTCTCCCTCTCCCTCTGCCTACCTCTCTGCCTGCTTGTGTTCCCTCTCTCTCTCCCCATCAAATAAATAAAATCTTTAAAAAATAAAATTTTTTTTTAAAAAACCACTTAAGAAAATACATTATGATATTTATCTACCATATTTCTAGTTCTCTCATTTCATAGAGATGAACATCTTTTCTCTACATTTTTCTACTTTAACACAGGAAAATACCATTGTCTCAATTTATCTAAAAAATAGTTTTAGTTACAAGATGCAATGATTAAAAGGAAAGAGTTGTCTTTTTTGCAACCAGCTGGAATGATGGGAAAGGACAGCTAATAAGTATCCATCCTCTGCTACCATCCTGATCCTTTTATTCTTAACTTCTTCCTCTTGGAAGTTGGGCCAAGTCTCACAGTAAGCTTTAAAGCCTGTCTGAACAGTACACCAAGCAGTGATGCTGTTAACTCCTCTTTGACTCATTTTACAGCTCTCCCTCAGGCTCTTTATATTCAAAGTATCATCACTTCTGTTATTCTGGTTTATTTTCAAGGGTAAGGAAAGGGTAACCTCTCTGCTTTCTGGAGACAGCTTGGTAGAAACTCATTTCAGTCCCTAACTGAAAAAAGAAAAACAGAAAGAAAAAGTCTTATAAATTTAGAATGTATATATCCTAATTTGTACAGGAGCTTTAAAAATTAGTTCTTAAAATTAATAAACAAGAGAAACTACTAAGAGAACCACCCACCTAATGTTCCTAAAAGAAAGGTGCCTCTGGCCATATTTAACTACTGTGACTTTGGCACTCTCTCTGCCTATTCCAAAATCCCTAGGAGTAATTACCCTACACCTATGATAACTTTTTTCTCATGTGAGAAGAATAATGCAGAGGAGTGCACAGGAAATACAACAGGAGGATAGTTTCCCCATCTGTCTTAAGGCAGTTGAATTTAAACTTTTTCTAGTCTCTTTAACACAAATCTGTATAACTCTACACTTAATCATTTTATATTAAAGTAAAAGATTGTAACTTAAAAGTGCTTACGATCTTTGAAATAATGATAAAACAAAGGTTACTTATGAACATGGATAATGGCTTCTTTGAAAATAGTTCAAATAAATTCAACACAAAATATAAAGTTTTAATTTTATAAGAAGTTGTTTTTCTATTAATGTTCATAATCTTGGCAGTACCTACCATACTACATAATATCAATCCACTTTATCTAACAGCAGACCTAAAAATCACATGAACAATGAGAGTTAGATTCTTGTTTTATCTCTAACTGTGCTACTCACATTAACATTATAAATTTGAACATATTACATAATTGCTAAACAGCCTGTAGAATAATATAAGAACTGTTGAAAATAAATATTGGCAATGGAGTTTCTTTTTTTTTTAATGTATTTATTTACAGACAGAGATCACAAGTAGGCAGAGAGGCAGGCAGAGAGAGATAGGGGGAAGCAGGCTCCCCGCCGAGCAGAGAGCCTGATATGGGGTTCAATCCCAGGACCCTGAGATCATGACCTAACTGAAGCCAGAGGCTTTAACCCACTGAGCCACCCAGGCACCACTTGACACTGGATATTCTTGTCTCATTCCCAAATGTTAGTAAAAAAGCATTCAATATTTCACTATTAAATATGTTAACAGCTGAAGGATCAGTGTAGATATACTTTATCACAATAAAGGTCCCTTTATTCTTAGTTCCTCAATTTATTTATTTATTTTTATAAATGTATTCTTTTTTTTTTTTAAAGATTTTATTTATTTATTTGACAGAGAGAGATTACAAGTAGGCAGAGAGGCAGGCAGAGAGAGAGAAGAGGAAGCAGGCTCCCTGCTGAGCAGAGAGCCTGATGCGGAACTCGATCCCAGGATCCCGAGATCATGACCTGAGCCAAAGGCAGCGGCTTAACCCACTGAGCCACCCAGGCGCCCCTTAGTTCCTCAATTAAAAAAAATCAGAAACAGATACTGAATGTTTTGAAAAAATTTTTCTTCTTCTATTACATAGTTTTTTCTTTTAATTAATTATACATTATCTTTTTAAATGTTAAACCGGCTTTGAATTTCTGGAAAAAACCCATCTGTTCCTGTTGCATTACATATTTTTTGATATATCACTGGATTCTATTAGGTAAGGTACTTTTGATGGTTCTTGCATTCCATGTGCATGCTTTATACTAGTCTGCAATTTTCCTTTCCTGCAATATGCTATTCAGGTTTTGTTACTGATGTTATGCTGGCTAATAAAATGAGCAAGAAAAGATTTTTCTTGTTTTTCTGTTCTTTAAAAGTGTTTCTGATATTTCTTCTTAAGTATTTAGAGGAAATATTAGAATATTTATTTAGGAAAATTCACCTATATGGTCAGGAAAGATACGTGGACTACATTTCTTCCTATAAAAGATTACTGGAATTTTCAGGGCACCTGGGTGGCTCAGTGGGTTAAAGCCTCTGCCTTCTGCTCAGCTCATGATCCCAGGGTTCTGGGATGGAGCCCTGCATCAGGCTCTCTGCTCAGGGGGGAGCCTGCTTCATCCTCTCTCTCTCTCTCTGCCTGCCTTTCTACCTACTTGAGATCTCTGTCAAATAAATAAATAAAATCTTTTTATAAATAAATAAATAGTTGGGATTTTCTATTTCAGGGGTTCCTGTCTGGCTCTGTTAGTGAAGCATGCAACTCTTGACTTCAGGTTTGTGAACTCAAGCCCCAAGTTGCACGCAGAGCCTTAAAAGAAAAAGAAAAGAGAAATTTTCTATTTTGTGTATATTTTGTTAATATCTGATTTTTAAGAAATTTGCCCATTTCACTAAAAATTTCAAATACATTGACATTAAGTGGTACAAAACAGTTTGCCAGTAACTTTTTACTAAATGTAATAGCTGCAGAAATAACCAATTTTTGGCATTTGATTTTTTACTTTTATACATATTTCCTATTTTACTTACTCCTAATTTTTTTAATTAAAAAAAAATTTTTTTTAGTAGTTCTTTGCCCAGTGTGGAGCTTGAACTCATGATCTCATGCTCAAGAGCTGCATGCTCTACCAACTGACCAATCAGCTGCCCTCCTATTTTACTACTTTACTTTACTTACTTACTTGCTTATTTTCAAAGTATTTGGGGTATTTTCTCTACTACTGATTTCTAGTATAACTCACTGTGGCCACAGAAATTATACTATATAAATTCAATTCCTTGAAATCTGTGAGATAATTTGTGACATTTGTTTTATGGTCCAGCATATGAACCAGTGCTAAGTACAATAATGTATATTCTATATTTGGGGGGTTAGGATGAAGAATGTCCTATATATGTTAACTAGGTCAAGTTGATTAATATTCTTCAATGGGGATATTCTTAACAAATATGTTAAAGTGATCATGGATTTTTATCTAACTTATCCAGTTTATTTTAGTTTTTTTAGTCTCTGCCTTAGCACCTTTGAAGCTAATCTTAATGAAAATATATAAATTTAGACTTGTTATATCTTATTGAAGGACTGACCATTTTAGTATCATGAAATGTTTCTCTAGCTCTAGTAATAATTTTTACTTTGAGTATTTGTATAATATCTACATAGCTACACCAACTTTCTTTAAGTCTTTGTATATTTTACCTTTTTCCACTATATAACTTTCAACCTCTTTTATATTTTAAATATGATGCTTAGAAACAGCATATACTTGGGCTTTGTTTTCTGTTTAGTCTGCCTGTCCCTGGATTTTACATGAATTGCTTAGTCCATTTCAATGTAATACAATTACTAGTATAAATGGGTTTAGGTCAATCCTCTGATTATTTGCCCCATCTGCTCTGTTTACTTATTTTTAAATGCATCTTGGATTAGTCAAATGTTTTATTATTTCATTTTTTCCCTACATTATTCACTTTTTAAAAATTAACATACACAGTATATTATTAGTTTCAGTGGTATAGTTCAGTGATTCATCATTTGTATGTAACACCCAGTGCTCATTACATCATGAGTGATGTAATGATGTAAAGAGTGCCCTCTTTATTCACTTTCAAGTCATACAATTTTAATAACTACTTTAGTGGTTACCCTAACATTACCAAAAATTCCTGAATTAGTATTACCTACCATGATCAGCAGTTTAATTAATAATTTTTAAAATAATGCAATTTACAGCAGTTTAATTCCATTAACCCACCCTATTACCTATTGTGCTATTATTGTCACATATTTTACTTTTATGATTTAAACTCTACAGACCACAGTAAAGAGCTTCTTAAAGGCAATACTTTAAACTTCACCTACATTCTGTATTTTTATTTACCTAAACTTTATGTTTTATAAAAATCTTTATATTTACCTACAATCCTCTAGCACTCTTCATTCCTTCCTGCATTTACATGCTTTTTTCTGGAATCACTTTCCTTCAGCCTGAAGGCTGAAAGAGCTTTACAGTTAAGTTCTACTAAGAAGAAACTTTTAATTTCAATCTTTAAAACATCTGCCATAATAAAAGGGAAGAGTATTTCACAGCTCATTTTATAAGTTTTGCATAAGCTTCAGGTCAAAAGCAAACAATGTAGAGAAAATCATAGGTCTATCTCACTCAGAACTACAGATGCAAAAATTTCCGAAAAAAGTTATCAGCAATCTAAGGCCAGCGATATAAAAAAAGATAATTCATTAGAACTAACTTGGGTTAACCCACAAAATCTAGAGATGCTTACTCTTAGAAAATTTTATAAATGTCACTCAATACAGTACAAGAGTGAGATGAACCACAGCTTTGATAACACCAGTGGGCCTCATGGTCGGGGCATTACCAAGCCCTCCCCCAAGTGAATGTAGTTAGTACTACAGCCCCCTGCTTCACAAAGAGACTGAAAGGCCGTGATAAAAAATGCCAGTATGTTGGAAGAGATGAAACAGGACTCAGTGGAGTATACTACTGAGACACTGGAGAAGTATATAAAGAAGGACACAACGGCCCATATTAAGAAACAGTGTGATAAGAAGTTCAATTCCATCTGACAGTGCATTATGGGGAGGAACTTCGGTAGTTACCTCACTCATGAAATCAGACTTCATCTACTTCAACTAGGGCCAGTCATTCTGTTTAAAACTGCTCTGCAACCAGTGATCCATCCAAAAACAAGGACTACAGCCAAAACTCCCAATACCAGATACTGGACTCTTCAGCCTTGGCTAAAGGAGCACTTCAGGGGCACCTGGGTGGGTCAGTGGGTTAAGCCTCTGCCTTTGGCTCAGGTCATGATCTCAGGGTCTCCTGGTATCGAGCCCCGCATAGGCCTCTCCACTCAGCAGGGAGCCTGCATCCCCCTCTCTCTCTGCCTGCCTGCCTTTCTGCCTACTTAGGATTTGTCTTGAAAATAAATAAATAAAATCTTATAAAAAAAAATAAAAGTAAAATAAAGGAATACTTCAGTCTTTGAACCATTTCTGTATTGTTTGTATAGGTCATTCTCTCTAATTTGTTGTAGTTATAAAAAAATTAGCAAAACAGCTTGCATTTATATTTCCTATTCCATACCTCTTTGCCCTGTGTTTTTTTCTTCTCAAAATCAATTCCTTTAAAAAAATTAATAAATTTATTGGAGAAAAGCAATATTATATATTAATTTTTTTATATAGGGAAAATATAGTCAATAGATACAGTATTCCATACAACTCAGCACCTAAGTAAGATAAAAAGAATCAGGCAAAACAAGAGAATTTCCTTAACTTGATAAAGAACATCCACAGCAAAGACCAACTTTAATGATGACAAAGAAGCCCACAATACACCTATTCAACACTAAATGGTAGTCCAAGTGAATAAAAACAGGAAAAATAAATTAAAAAATAATTTAAGAGATTAAAAAATAGTTGTCATTATTTGCAGATAATATATTCTCTGTTGAAAATCAAGAAAATTTTGTAAGATTGTTGGACACAAAAGTAAAAATTTAATTTAATTAATTACATCTATTAGAAAGTAGAACTATAATTCCAGTATTATTAACACACAGTGTTATATTAGTTTCCAGTGTACAATATAGTAGTTCAATAATTCTATGCATTACTCAGTGCTCAAGATAAGTGTATTCTTAATCCCATTCACTTATTTTCATCCATCCCACCACCTAACTCCCCTCTGGTAACCTACTGTTCTTTATTAAAAGTCTGTTTCTTGGTTTCTGTTTTATTCCTTTGTTTCTTAAATTCCATATATGAGTGATACCATATGGTATTTATCATTCTCTGACTGACTTTATCTAACTGGCATTATACTCTCTAGATCCAGCTGTAGTTGCAAATATATTAAAAAATGAAATACACACACACACACACACACACCCCTTCTATTTTTACTTTTTATTTATTTTTATTTATTTATTTATTTTAAGTAGGCTCCCCACCCAGTGTGGAGCACAACATGAAGGCTTGAACTCAGGACCATGAGATCAAGACCTAAGATGAGATGAAGAGTTGGATGCTTAACCAACTGAGCCACTCAGACACTCCTACCAATTCTTTATCCATTCATCTCTCAATGCAACATGGGCTATCTCCATAATTTGGCTACTGTAAAAAAAAAAAAAAAATGCTGCAACATAGGGGTGCATATATTTCTCCAATTAGTATTTTGTTTACCCTGAGTAAATACCCAGTAGTTGAATTACTAAATCATATGTTATGTCTATTTTTAATTTTTTGAGGAACCTCCATACTGTTTTCCACATGACTATTACAGTTTGTATTCCTACTAACAGAGCAAGATGGTTTCTTTTTCTCCACATCCTCACCAACATTTGTTGTTTCTTTATTCTAGCCATTCTGAATAATGTGAGATGATAACTCACTGATTTGCATTTCCCTGAGGATAAGTGATGCTAAGCATCTATCTTTTCATGTGCCATCTTGTATGTTTTCTTTGGAGGAATGTCTGTTTATGTCTTCTGTCCATTTTGAAATTGAATTGATTTTTTGGTATTGAGTTGAATAAGTTCTTAATGTATTTTAGATACAAACCCTTACTGAATATGTCATTGGCAAATATTTTCTCCCACTCAGCAAGTTCTCTTTTACTTATGTTAGCTGTATCTTTTTGCTGTGCAGAAGCTTTTTATTTTGATCCAGTCCTGATAGTTTATTTTTCCTTGTGTTTCCCTTATCTCAGAAGACATATCCAGAAAAATGTTCTTAGGGCCAGTGTCAGAGGAATTACCGCCTGTGCTCTTCCTCTAGGATTTTTATGGCCTCATATTTAGATCCTTAATCCATTTTGAGTTTATTTTTGTATATGGTGTAAGAAAGTAGTCCAGTTTCATTCTTTTGCATGTAGCTGTCCTGTTTTCCCAACACCATTTGTTTGTTAAAGAGACTTTTTTTTTTAAGATTTTATTTATTTATTTGATAGATAGAGATCAAAAGTAGGCTGAGAGGCAGGCAGAGAGAGAGGAGGAAGCAGGCTCCCTGCTGAGCAGAGAACCCGATGCGGGGTTCGATCCCAGGACCTTGGGATCATGACCGGAGCCAAAGGCAGAGGCTTTAACCACTGAGCCACCCTGGTGCCCCTAAAGAGACTGTCTTTTCCCCATTGCATACTCTTGCCTCCCTTGGTGAAGGTTAATTGACCAAATTAAGTTTGAGTTTATTTCTGGGCTTTCTTTTTTTTTTTTTTTTTTTTTTTTTAAAGATTTATTTATTTGACAGACAGAGATCACCAGTAGGCAGAGAGGCAGGCAGAGAGTGAGAGGAGGAAGCAGGCTCCCTGCTGAGCAGAGAGCCCGATGCGGGACTCGATCCCAGGACCCCGAGATCATGACCTGAGCTGAAGGCAGCGGCTTAACTCACTGATCCACCCAGGCGCCCCTATTTCTGGGCTTTCTATTCTATCCCATTGATCTCTCTGTTTTTGTGCAATTACCATAGTGTTTTAATTACTACAAGCTTTGTAATAAAATAGGAAATCTGGAATTGTGGTACCTGCAGCTTTGTTTTTCTTTAAAGATTGCTTTGCTATTTGGGGTCCCTGTGGTCCCATATAAATTTTAGGATAGTTTGTTCTAGTTTCTGTGAAAAATGCTGTTGGTGTTTTGATAGGCATTGCATTAAATCTGTAGGGTGCTCTGGGTAGTATGGACATTTTAACAGTATTTTTTCTTCCAATCCATGAATATGGAATGTCTTTCCATGTTTGTGTGGTCTCCAATTTCTTGCACTAATGTTTTATAGTACTGTGTGTGTGTGTGTGTGTGTATATATATATATATAGTATGATTTTCAGAGTACAGGTCTTTTACCTCTTTGGTTAAATTTATTCCTAGGAGGGTGCCTGGGTGGCTCAGTCACTAAGCATCTGCCGTCAGCTAAGGTTGTGATCCCAGGGTCCTGGGATCAAGCCCCACATCTGGCTTCCTACTCAGCAGGAAGCCTGCTTCTCCACCTGCCCCTGCTTGCGTTTCCTCTCTTCCTCTCTTGCTGTGTCTCTGTCAAATAAATAAATAAAATCTTTAAAAAAATATATTATTCCTAGGTATCTTATTATTGGTGCAATTACAAATGGGATTGTTTTCTGAATTTCTTTCTGCTACTTCATTACTATTATATAGAAATTCAGTGCATTTCTGTACATTCAATTTGTATCCTGTGATCTTACTGATTTAATTTCTCAGTTCTAGTAGGTTTTTTTGGTGGAAATTTTAGGGTTTGCTACTATATATAATATCATATCACCTGCAAATTATTAAAGTTTGACTTTTTCCTTACCAATATAGATGCCCTTAGTTTCATTTTCTTGTCTGGTTGCTGTGGCTAGGATTTCCAGTACTGTATTCAATAAAAGTGGGGAGAGTGGACATCCCTTTCTTGTTCCTAACCTTAGGAGAAATGGTCTCATTTCCCCCCAATGAGTATGATGTTAGCTGTATATTTTTCATATATGGTCTTTATTATGTTGAGATATGTTCCTTCTAAATCGACTTTGTTGAGGGTTTTTATACTGAGTGGATGTTGTATTTTATCAAATGTTTTTATTACACCTATTGAGATGATCATATGATTTTATTCTGTCTTTTGGTGATGTGCTGTATCACACTGACTTGCAAATACTAAACCATTCTTGCGTCCTGGGAATAAATCCTACTTAATCATGGTGAATGATTTTTCTAATGTACTGTTGGATTCAGTTTGATAATATTTTTTTAAAGATCTATGCATCTGTGTTCATGAGAGATTTGGGCCTATAGCTCTCTTTTTTGTAGTGTCTTTATCTGGTTTTGGTATCAGGGTAATGCTGGGGTATTACTCTGGTATGCAGGGTAAGGCCTCATAAAATAAGTTTGGATGCTTTCCTTCCTCCTCTAGCTTTTGGAATAGTTTTTAAAGTAAAACATTTTTTTTTTAATTACAAACTATTTAGAAAAAAAATCTAGCAAAATATGTGTAAGCCTATTATGCATAAAATTATTAAAAGGTATTAAAGAACACTTAAGTCAATGCAGAAAAACCACAAACCTAAATAAGAACGTGAATAGTGTAAAGATGTTGCTACTTCCTAAACTAATGTATCTGCAGTAAAAACAAAAACAGTGATTACTGTGGAATTTGCCCAGGTAATTTTCCGTTAAGATGTGGTATTTGTGAGTTCTAGAATGTTTTCTTGGTTCAATCTTACCTCTAATTTCCTTGAAAATATATTTATTTTACAGTTGGAGCTTTAATTATTACATTTTATGGACCCTCTCTTCATCTCTTTCTGCTGTATATTGTTTTACTTGGTTTTCATCAGGTGTTGTCCTGTATACTTTTAGGTTACATACAGATCTTCTAATTGATTTTGACTGTCAGAGACTATTTGTAAGAATATGAAGAGATAATCTTTTAGTAATATAATCTTTTAAGGGCAGACTAAAATTTCCTGTTGACAGGCAGCTTAAAGCAAAAGAAACTAGTATATCTCAGAGTATCTTAATCCAATTAGTGATAGAGCAGATCCAAAATGGGCTTCAATCCATGTAAAGCCTGGTTTATTCAAGTATACTATTCAGGGCAATTTTCCTTAAATATGAGTGGCATTTTGTTAACCAATGGACGTATGGTAATATATGGAGATATTTCTGATTGTCACAGTAGGGATGATGGGTTGGTACTGGCATCTATTGAGTACAGGCTAGGGATGCTTCTAAACATCCTTCAATGCATAGGACAGTTCCTAACAACAAAGAATTATCTCATTCAAACTGTTAATATCATTATCAATACCGCGAAATGGAGAAACCTTGAGTAGAGCATAGCCCCTTGAGGTTTTAACATAAAACCAAAGAGGTTTAGCAAAGAGCTCTCCCCCTCAGAGGTCCTGAACTCCAACTTTTGTCTCTATAGTCCAGGAAGTATGACAAAACAATTGCTTAGCTTCTCAACCTCTCAGTGGCCTTTTCAGGATTTTGTACACCACTAGGGGGAAAGAAGGCCTTTGAAAGAAGGCCAGTGTACTGGTCTTCTTTTCCCCCCAGACTGTTGGCTCTTTAATTCTTCACAGCTTTGATGACTTTTTGATTTCTTTAAAAAAAAAAAAAATCACTTATTTTTATTTGGTTCACCTTTTATGATTGTTCTCAATAGCAGAGTTGATTCAAATTACCTTCTTCTTTTGGCAAGATTCTAAATGTATATGTGAGAACAAAAGGACCAGAAGCAGCACAACATTCTCAAAGAGTAAGTACATGGAGGGATGTCCCACTAGATACCAAGTTGAATTATAAAGCCATAGTAGCAAAACAGCATGAGGAAAAAAAAGATCCGAAAGGAAAAAAATTAAAATAAAACCAAAAAACTGCAAAGGAAAAAAAACAAACCCAAACAAATAAAGCCACAGTAATGAAGTCTGTGTGTTACTAGACTAGTAATATGGGAGAATTACAGAGAAAAAAAAAGAGAGAAAACCTCCAAACAAAGCTAAACATACACGGAAACAAATGACAAAAGTAGGCATCGAGACTGGCAGGAAAAGAATGAACTCTTATCTTGCTGAGATAATGATTACCCAAAATGAAGTTTTAGTAGTACCTTATAGTATATGCAGTCACTTCTATAATGATGAATAAGCGAACAGCAGTATATAAAAAAAAAAAATCACACACAATCCAATTACAAAATGGGTAAAAAGACATGGACAGACATTTTACCAAAGAGGTATACAGATGGCAAATAAGCACATCAAAAGATGTTCGACATCATTAGCCATTAGAGAAATACAAACTCAAACACAGTAACATATTACTTTACACATACTGGAATAGCTAATATAAAAATATACTGATGACTTCAAATCCTGCCAAAGATGCAAAAAACTAGGTTACTCATACATTACTGATAAGAATGAAAAATGGCATACCGGTAATTCAGGAAAAGGATATGGCAATTTCTTATAAAACTAAACAAGTGCTTGCCATATTATCCCAACTTTACTCTCAGGCATTGATCCCCCCAAAAAGATAAATTATGTTAACATGAAAACCTGCACATGAATGTTCACACAGCAGCTTTATTCCTAAGAGCAAAAAATTGGAAAAAAAAAATCCAGATATCCTTCAACAGGCGAATGATTAAACAAACTGTGGTACATCTATGCCATGGGAATATTGCTCAGCCATAAGTAGGAACAAATTATTGATGGCCATAACAATTTGAATAAAACTTAAGGGAATTATGCTGAATGAAAAAGGCAATCTCAAAAAGGTACAGTATGACTCCCTTTATGTAATATTCTTAAAATGACAAAATTATAAAGACGGAAAATAGATTCATGACGGCATGGGGCTAGGAAGAGAGTAATGTGAGACCTTTGCAATAGAACTTCTCTGTATCTTGATTGTGGTGGTGGTCACATGAATCTACACAAGTGATGAAATAATAAGCAACACACACATAGAAAACTAGTGAAATCTGAAAGAGTTGGCAACTGTATCAATTTCCTAGCTGTGGTACTGAACTAAAGCTGTACAACATGTTACTATGGGAGAAACTAAATGCCTTGCTGTGTTTCCCTGGGTGTTATTTTTTTTAAAGCAAACATTAAGTATTCTTAACTCTCATTTATATAGAAGACAGTTAATATGGGAGGAAAAACTCTATAAAATAAAAATGAGGCAAGTAAAATAACAATGGAACAGAAAAAAGCTGATGTGTTAGCCTAGGGTAAGATTATTGAGTAGTATCAAATTCATGCTATTACTTTAAATCCAGAAATTTATTATTAATGGAACAGAATTAAGAATCCAAATATAAAGCAACACATATGTGTCAACTGATTTTCAATAAAGATGCCAAAGAAATTCAATGGAAAAATTGAAAGTCTTTTCAGCTAATGGTGCTGGAACAACTGGACATTCATATGCCAAGATCAGAAAAATGTCTACCCTTCCTTTGTATCATATACAAAACTTAACCTTCTAACGTAGTCTTAAATGTAAAATCTAAGGGGCGCCTGGGTGGCTCAGTGGGTTAAGCCTCTGCCTTTAACTCAGGTTATGGTCTCAGGATCCTGGGATTGAGCCCTGCATCCGGCTCTTTACTCAGTGCGGAGCCTGCTTTCCGCCCCTCTCTGCCTGCCTTTGTCCCTACCTGTGATCTCTCTCTGTCAGATAAATAAATAAAATCTTTAAAAATAAAATAATGAACAATGAATTGTTCATTCATCCATCCCTGGACACAGGTTGTTCCCTTATCTTATAAATAATGCTGCACTGGATGGATGAATGAACAAAGAAACTGTGGAATATACATGGAATATTATTCGGCCATAAAGAAGAAAAAAATCCTGCCATTTGCAACAACATGGATGGCTTTCAAGGGCATTATGTAAGAGAAATAAGAAAACAATGACAAACTCTGTATGCTTTCTCTTATATGTGGAATATTAAAAAACAAACAAACAAACAAACAAACAAAACTCAATGAGACCTCAGAAACAAAGAAAAGACTGGTATTTACCAGAGGCAGGAATGAAAAGTGGGAGAAATAGGTGAACTATTTTTGTTTCTGCTTTTAGTTTAAATAAATTGGACTAAATAAATAAGCCACAGAAATGTATTTCTCACTCCTCAGGAGGTTAGAGAGCCTAAAATCAAAACGTGGACAGATTCAGTGTCTGAAGACCTACTTCTGTTCATAGATGGTGTCTTTTTACCATGTCCTCACATAGTAGCAGGGGAAAGGAGATTTCCACATCTGTTTTTATAAAAAGCATTAATCCCAGTCAACAGGATGGAGCCTAACCTAAAAGCCTAATCATCTCCCAAAGACCCTACCTCCTACCATCACTCTGGAGGTCAGGATTTCAAAATATGAATTCTGGAGGACACACATACTCAGTTCGTAACACTTTCTGAAAAACTGTCGCAAACCACAGGAGACTGGGGAAACTTGCAACTAAATGCAATGCAGTATTCTGAACTGATCCTAACAGAAAGAGGACACCAGTGTAAAAAATGATGAAATCTAAAGAAAGATGAGGTAATGTATCAATACCATTTCTTAATTTTGACAAATATATCATGGTAATGTAAGATGTTAACAATGAGAGAAATTGGGTGAGGGGTATATGGTAAAATTTCTTTTTCTAACTTGCAACTTTCCTCCAACTCTAAATTGCTAAGAAATAAAAAGTATATTTCAAAAATAGCAAAGATTTAACCAGACATTTTACCAAAAAAAGAGATACATTAAAAGCAAATAAACACATGAAAATATGCTCATCATCAACAACTATAGTTTCTGGCAGTGTGTCAACTTGTTACAAAGTTAAACATACACTCATACAACCCAACAATGCTACTCCTAGGTATCTATCCAAGAGAAATGAACATACACCCATGTACAGATTTGCGCTGGAATGTTCACAGCAACTTTACTTATAACACCCAAAATGCAAACAACCCAACTATATCCATTATTTGGTAAATGGATAAACAAACTGGTGTACCCATACACTGAAATACTTTTTAGCAATATAAAGGAATGAACTACTGATACTGATATATTGTGTACATATATATACACACACACAAATTTCAAAAGCATATGCTAAATGGTAGCAGCCAGACACAAAAGGTTTCATTCACATATATATATTTCTGTCCCTATTGTTTTGACTTTTCCAAAATGTAATTCTACTTACATTACATTTTGGAAAAGGCAAAACAATAGGGACAGAAATATTAGTGCCTGCTATGATCCAGGGATAAGGGTAGGTAGACTGATTACGAGGGTCATGAGGGAAATTTTGGGGTGATGAAAAAATTTTATGTCAAAATGTATCCAATTATACAATTAAATGGAGTGAATTTTACTGAATGCAAATTATACACCTAAAAGAATAAAAGTAAAGGACATATTCTGAATGCCAAATCAAACAACAAAAAAATATTTACTGAATACCTAACCAAATGACAACCATCATGCTACGTTCATAATGCAATATGAATGTCAATTTGCAGAGAATGATGAAATGTGGGGGGAGGGGGGAGTTAAATGCCTAACTGTTCTCTGGCATCTAGCCTACCTTCCTAATAATTCGGACCTCATCTGTTCAGTCTTTCCTTGACCACTTACATAAAAGACAGTAAGATTTTGAGTGAAAAAGGGCTGAGTAAATATAATGGAAAAAAATAGAATACATGAAAATAGAGGTTAGAAGAGAACCTGGAGGATTTGGAATTAGTTTGGGACTGTTTTCAAATACAAAAGTTTTACAAAACAGTGTCCAGGTACAGAAAGCAAACCGGAAGTTAAAGAAGTAGAGTTTTGTTTTAGGGAAAAAGCTTACTGTACATAACAAATGCAATCTAATTATGATATTTTCTTAAGAGGCTATAGGAAAAATAAAAGTAAAAATAATTTCCATTCCCTGAGACAACTGCCATAAAACAGAGGTGCCAAAAGTGGCATTGGGTACCTTACCTAACATAACCTTGATAGGAGATAGCTCTGATCTGAGTTGAAGAACTGGACTATTCCATAAATCATTCAGTTCTCTCTTGATCTTTTGAACTCAAAAGACTGTAATTATCCACTTTCATTTCAAAGTATTATAACTTCTTCCTTATTTGATATAGATATTTTAAGAACAGTTTGTTTCTTCCAGCCAGTCACTTAAAAAATAAATGACACAAAGGATTTTTTTATTACAAATAACAAAAAGCAAGAGAATAAAAGCAGAATTATAAAATTAACAAAGGTATCTCAGAAACCAAAAAGAAGGAAAAAATTGGGGTCCCACAAAGGTTATAAATACACCTAGAAAGTTGTTTAAAAAAACAACTATTCTCAGGGCGCCTGGGTGGCTCAGTGGGTTAAGCCTCTGCCTTCAGCTCAGGCCCTGATCCCAGGGTCCTGGGACTGAGCCCCATGTCGGGCTCTCTGCTCAGCGGAGAGCCTGCTTCCCTTCTTCTCTCTCTCTGCCTGCCTCTCTGCCTATTTGTGATCTCTGTTTGCCAAATAAATAAATAAAATCTTTGGAAAATAAAACAACTATTCTCTCTTCATCTTTCTCATTGCAGATTTTCTTTATACAGATTCTCTATCTTTAGAGACAAACTAAAACTTAAGAACTTTTATATGTGTACCTACTCAAAAAGGGCCACTCACATTACTCCAAATTTACCTGTCACTGGGTTTAGCACTATACAGAGTAAGTGTCCATCCTTGATCCAATAATGAAGTAAGGAGAAAGAGGGAAGGTTCTGCAGTACAGAAGTAAGCCAATGAGGTTCTCCAAAGTGAAAGTAGCAGGGAACAGTTCTCACAGAAAAATGTGTTATGTTTAGAAAGGAAGATAATTCCCAGCACAGTTACAAAATAACAGGAAAGCATTTGGCATTCTGGGGGCTGGCATATATTCTATAAGCAGATTATGAAATGTAATTGTTTTTATATATTAAATAAAACATACTAAATTATCAAAGGAAAATTATTAGTATTTTTTTTTTGTTTGTATTACATGTAATACCAACTGAATAACTCAAGGAACACAACATTTTCTAATCTCCCCAAACACTTTTCTATGGCCTTATATTTAAGGTCACCACCATGTCTAAAATCAATCAATTTTTGCTTTGATCTAATAATTAACCCAGAACAAGGGAGGTCTCAAAGCAGCAAAGCTACTGTGCAGTGTTAGAGCTTACGAAAACCTGCTGTAATTTTGTGCTTTCTTGAATAGGAAGGGAAGACTGAAGGCACTGAAAGAAAGTGTCAGATTTGGCAATAAAATAAAAACCCCGGGCCTTTAAATTTGTACTGGATAACTCTAAAAGATCCATTTGGCTTATCTATATTTGTAATGAACTGAACATTTCTATCACGTTTAAATTCACAAGGTTTCTATTAACTAATTTCTATGTCAGAGTGTCTTTCAGGGGTGCCTTGGTGGCTCAGTCCGTTAAGCGTCTGCCTTTGTTTGGCTCAGGTCATAATCTCAGGGTCCTGGAATGCAGCCCAGGATTGGGCTCCCTGCTAAGCAGGGAGCCTGCTTCTCCTTCTGCCTCTGTTCCTTCCCCACTGCTTGTGATCACTGTATCTATCAAATAAATAAATAAATAAATGTTTTTTGTTTTTTTAAGTATCTTTTAAATCAGTGGTTCTCAAACTTAAGTGCACACTAGAATCACCTGGGTAGCTTTTAACCTGATGCTAAAATCTCATTTGAGATCACCTGAATCAGAACCTTTGGGGTGGGACCAACATCAATGTCCAAGGATTGTTTTTATAAATAAACTTTTACTGTAACATAATCCTTTTCATTTCTTTACATGTTGTCTACAGTTGCAACAGAGACCATGTAGCCAGCAAAACCTAAAATATTATCTAGTCCTATACTGAAAAAGTTTGCCAACCCCTGTTCTAATATAAATATATATTAGACAGATTATTCTTAGACATAAGATTAAGAAAAGTAAGGGTGATCAGGAAATAGAATCCCAACTAAACTTATTTATTAAGAAATAAGACTCATAGTTTGATGTAATTCCAGTAGTTTGCTTTTGCTTCCCTTGCCTGAGGAGAGATATATCAAAAATGTTGCTGTGGCTAATGTTAAAAAGAGTATTGCCTATGTTTCCTTTCATGAGTTTTATGGTTCCAGATATTACATTTAAGTATTTAATACACTTTGAGTTTCTTTTGTGTATGGTGTAAAAGAAGGTGGTTGTTACTTTCTTTTTTTTTAAAAAGATTTTATTTATTTATTTGACAGACAGAGATCACAAGTAGGCAGAGAGGCAGGCAGAGAGAGAGGGAAGTGAAGCAGGCTCCCCGCCAATCGGAGAGCCCGATGCGGGGCTCGATCCCAGGACCCTGGGATCATGACCTGAGCCGAATGCAGAGGCTTTAACCCACTGAGCCACCCAAGTGCCCCAAGTGGTTTAGTTTCATTCTTTTCATGTAGCTGCCCACTTTTTCCAACACCACTTATTGAAGAGACTATCTTGTATCTATTGTATATGCCTGCTTCCTTTGTCATAATTTAATTGACCATATGAATGTGGTAATATAAATAAAATAAATAACTTGGTGTAGCCACTATGGAAAATAGTATGCAGGTTCCTCAAAAAGTTAAAAATAGAATAACATACAATCCATTAATTCCACTATTTCACCTACCCTCCAAAAAAAACCATTAACACACCAAAAAATATATGCATCCCTGTGTCTTACAGCATTTACAATATCCAAGATATGAAAATTATCTAACTGACCAATGATAAATGAATGGAGAGAGAAAATCTGGTACACACACAGACACACACACACACAGAGGAATATTACTCAGCCATAAAAAGAACTAGACCTTGCCATTCTTGACAACATGGGATGAACCTAGAGGACCTTATTCTAAGTGAAATAAGTCAGAAAGATAAATATCGTAGTATTTTCCTTATGTGGGTAAATTTAAAACACAAAAAAAAAAACAAACAAAAACATAAACAGACTCATAAATCAAGAGAACAAACTGGTGGTTGCCAGAGGATTTTTAAAAGGGATGGAGCAAAGGACAAAATAAGTGAAGGTGATTAAAAGGTACAAACTTTCAGTTATAAAATAATAAGTCACATGGATGAAAAGCACAATAGGGAATACAGTAAATAAAATTTTAATAACCCTGTATGGTGATAGATGGTTAACTATACTTTTTCTGGTAAGCATTTTATAATGTGTATAACTGTCAGATCACCATATTATGTACCTGAAACAAATATAATTACATTATATATTTATACTGTATAAATATATTATACAAATATAATATTTCAAGTCACCTATATGTCTAAAAAAAAGTAATAAAGTAAGTTAAATATTAAATTAGGGGAGATGGGGTGACTTAGTCATTAAGTATCTGCTTTCGGCTCAGGTCATGATCCCAGAGTCCTGGGACTGCTCAGCAGGAAGTCTGCTTCTCTCTCTCCCACTACTGTTGTGCTCCCTCTCTCGCTATGTCTCTGTCAAATAAATAAAATCTTAAAAAAAAAAAAAAATGTGTGGGGCACCTGGGTGAATTAAAAAAAAGACTTGTGGGGCGCCTGGGTGGCTCAGTGGATTAAGCCGCTGCCTTCGGCTCAGGCCATGATCCCGGTGTCCTGGGATCGAGCCCCACATCGGGCCCTCTGCTCAGCAGGGAGCCTGCTTCCCCCTCTGTCTCTGCCTGCCTCTCTGCCTACTTGTGATCTCTCTCTCTGTCAAATAAAATAAATAAAATCTTTAAAAAAAAAAAAAAAAAAAAAAAAAAAGACTTGTATATATTTAGGATGAGGAGGTAGTAGAATTAAGAAATAAACATTCAGGGGTACCTAGGTGGCTCAGTCGGTTAAGTGTTTGCCTTTGGCTCAGGTCAGGATCTCAAGGTCCTGGGATCAAGCCCCATGTCAGGCCCCCTACTTAGTGGGGAGCCTGCTTCTCTCTCTCTCCCTCTGCCACTCCCTCTGCTCATGTTCTCTCTTTTTCTCTCAAATAAATAAAAATCTTAAAAAAGGGGCACCTGCATAGCTCATTTGGTTAAGCGACTGCCTTCAGCTCGGGTCATGATCCCGGAGTCCCAGGATGGAGTCCTGCATCGGGCTCCCTGCTTGGTGGGGAGTCTGTTTCTCCCTCTGACCCTCCCCCTTCTCATGCTCTCTCTCGCTCTCTCATTCTCTCTCAAATAAAATAAAATAAAATAAAATAAATAAATAAAATAAAAATCTTAAAAACAAAAACAAAAACATTCCAGGCTGCTTTAATGATTGGAATAGAAGCAGGGACAAAGAATACGTAATTACAAATTATAAATTTTAACTTAAGCTATGTGAAGTTGGCTGGTGATTTCATTAGTTTTTCTAATATCATTAATAGAGCATAAACATATACGGATAATACATTCAGCATAAAAATTTTATATCTATATATATACTTTATATCTCTGTTGTACTCCAATCAATATATCAACTTGAACGGAAAAATCTAAAACTTTAAAATATTTTATTTTAGATCTATTTATTTAGAGAAAGAGAGAGTGCGTGTGAGTGGGCGAGAGGCAGAGGGAGAGAAGGAGGAAGAGAATCTCAAGCAGACATCCCCTTGAGCTTGGAGTCCAACTGGAAGCTCAATCCTGTGACCCGGAGATCAAGACCTGAGCCGAAATCAAGAGTCAGATGCTTAACTGACTGAGCTACCCACGTACCCCAAAAATAAAGTATTTCAAATTTAAAGTTCAGCTGCTACTGAGAACTTTAGTTTTGAGGAAAAGAGGTAGGTCCAAATTTCAGGATTTAGGTGCTTTGCATGATAGGGCACACCAACTATATCATCATGCCAACAGTAAAGCTGACTCCAGTGAGTGACATTTTCAAAAAAGTTTTATTAATTCTACAAGTAGAAATAAAAGGAAGAAATGAAAATTACATTTTTATACAAATATATAACTTTTTTAATCCAATCCCTGGTTTAAGATTTTTTCATATATGAACATTCAATCAGAAACAAGTAAGTTTGGTTTTTTTTTTTTTAATCTTGTGCTATTTGAGAGAGACAGCATGAGAGAGACTGCACATGCAGGATGGGAGGGGTAGAGGGACAAGCAGACCTCCAGCTGAGCAGGTAGCCCCATGCAGGACTCCATCCCAGCACTTGTGATCATTGAGGCTAAAGAAAGGCACAGAGGTCAACAAGTAGCTTGGAGAAGATTTTAATAAACTATACTTTCAAATAGTTCTCAAAATACATAAAACCATAGGCAGAGAATATTCTTTTCCTTTTACCCCTTTCCTTAGATCTATTCCTGTATCTATTCCCCAAAAATTCCCATCTGAAACAAACATGAAGGCAGCCATGATTAATGGTTTTTTTCTGTAGACCTGTCAAGTTCCTTGATGTGTAAGTAAACAAATATAACCATATATATTGGCTTTTCTCACTTATTTTACACTTATTTTGAAAAAAAAAAAAGTAGAAAACCATATGTACAGCTCCACATCTTTTTTTTTACTGATATAATATTACATTATATTCAATTATTATTATCTTTTAAGTACTAAGAATAAAAATGAAATGTTAAATATAAGGCTAAATAAAAGTCTTTTTTTTAATTTTTATTTATTTATTTGACAGATAGAGATCACAAGTAGGCAGACAGGCAGGCAGAGAGGAGGAAGCAGGCTCCCTGCTGCGCAGAGAGCCCCCGAAGGCAGAGGCTTTAACCCACTGAGCCACCCAGGCGCCCCAAGGCTAAATAAAAGTCTTACAATGAAATGTTATACACACGCTCACAAATTTAGGTTTCAAGGCTGTCAGCAGTGTTGATGTGAAACTGTATTAAAAAAATGTTAATGATTTATACAACTATAAATGAGAAACAAGACTTACTGGTGGTTGGCTCAGGTTGCTTGCCTATCTCCAGTATAACATTAACCTTAGTGAGATCCCAAAAGGCCTTGGAGCTTACATCATAAATTTCAGTTACTGGGGTGCCTGGGTGGCTCAGTGGGTTAAAGCCTCTGCCTTCAGCTCAGGTCATGATCCCAGAGTCTTGGGATCGAGCCCTGCATCGGGCTCTCTGCTCAGCAGGGAGCCTGCTTCCCCTCCTCTCTCTCTGCCTGCCTCTCTGCCTACTTGTGATCTCTGTCTGTCAAATAATATCAGTTATCTCATCTGCAAAATGTACATGATAAGGATGTTGTAAAGATTCAATTAGATGAAACAAAGGTGACTTACACAATGTCTGGTACAGAGCAAAAAGTTACTGATAATGTTTTTGTGTTGTCATATACTGTATGTTAATGATGTTCAAGATATTATGCTCTAATACTTGGGGAAATTACATGTAACCTGGGGCTCATGGGTGGCTCAGTGGGTTAAGCCTCTGCCTTCAGCTCAGGTCATGATCTCAGGGTCCAGGGATCGAACCCCATATTGGGCTCCCTGCTCAGCAGGGGACCTGCTTCCCCCTCCCCCTTGCCTGCTTGTGATCTCTCTCTCTCTGTCAAATAAATTTTAAAAAGCTTAAAAAGAAAAAAAGAATCCAGTGCCCTCACACCATTTAAAAAAAACCTTGAAATGGAACCTAAATTGATGCACACAATTAAGGACACAGAATAGTACTCCTGGAAAAGAAAGATTCAGGCACTTTATGGGATAGCTTAAAAAAAAAAGATAAAAGGTATGGAACAGGTGAAAAAGATTTTTTGAGGAACAGCTGTATGAAAGTAGCTCTTGTCCGGAAGAAAGATAGGTAAAGATTCTGTAGTTTTGTTCAGCATTCTGTCATAACTTCTCCAGTTACTGACTCAAAGAAGATAGTATATGCTCTTTGCTCTTGTGCATTTATTTTAAACAATGATATGGGTATAGCATTAAGAGGCAAGCAGACCCAGTTTTATCTGGACTACACAATGACGAAGTTTCAAAACTAGCCAATTGAAAGCCCAATAAAACCGTAATTTAGCAGAAATAGCAGGCTACATGCATCACTGTTTTCTAAAAAAAACTCATCTGGTACTCTAAAATTACTCATATGTTCTTCAAATATACTATATTTAAATGAGGACTCCTTGTACTTCAATGAGAAGAGGAAAAACTAAGCTTAAAAACCATTTATCTCACATTTAAAATTGTAACAGTATCAGATTTACATAATCTATATATTGTAGTACATAGCAGCGCTATATCATAGTAAAAGGATTGCAAAAGATTTTATCCAAATCATATATACCACCACTACATACATATTCCTTACCACTAGTTCACAGATTACAAAACAGAAGACAACATTCATCTGCAAGCACAACAGATGTCAGAATACCAGAGATTTCCTGGCTTTACTCACTACAAAGTGGGAGACAGAGACATTTCAAATGATAAAAATAATTCTAAATCTGTAATTATTTCTTCAACCAAAAGAGGTGAGATCTCATTTTATCACTCTGAAAGTGAATTACTTTGATATGTTTTACCTCTAACCCTTCCCTGAAGAAGAGAAAAGACCTTGCAAATCATTCTATTCCTAGAAATCCCTAGTTGAGCTCTAAGGTTAGCACAATCACCTTTGAATTTGCCCAGTTTACAAATATTACAATGGTTTGATAGTACCTTTCATGGTTCATATATCCACTTCAACTTTATCAGTTTACAATATCAAAATCACATTTCATTCACATGCATAATAACCCTCTAGCTTTAAAACAAGATTTTTGGGAAAAAATGTATATGTTTACCAAGAAGGGAAGAAGAAAAGTAGGACAGGAAACTCTAAAAGGACATATAACAACTGGTTAATGACAGATACCAATGGGAAATACACAGAAAAAAAAGGAGAGAAAATTATCCTTTTTAACCTTATATAACTCACAATTTAAACTTTCCAGTACACAGCTGCTTCTGACCTGTGTTACATAATTATATGTCTCAGTTTACTCATCAGCAAAACAGGGATAATAAAAGTATCTAACCTCAAATGAATGATGCAAAAATTGAAAAAAATAACTGGAACTTAGTAAGCCTTCAAAAATTAAATAATGTTATATTACTATTACTATCTATTACATGCAAGGAAATAATAAAAACACAATATAAATTATGTTTTCAAAAGGTAAGTCTAAATACTTTAAAACTGTATCAGAAGAGATATCTATCTAATTAATTTTTAGGTAAGCTTTATGCCCAATGTGGGGCTTGAACTCATAACCCACATATTAAGAATCATGTGATCCACCAAATAAGTCAACCAGGCAGCCCAATCTATATTTATTTTTCATAGAATTCTTCACAGCTGCAGTTAAATAACTGTCAGAGAGCAAGGATCATACTTATTAGATTCACAGTACTAGCATAATGCTTATTAGCACACAATAAATGGCAAAGAATATTTACTGAATGAATGTAATTATCATGCAACACATTCATAATGCTGCTGCATTTTAAGTTATTTGTAACCATTTACCAATTAAAAGAAAAAATATATATATAATAAAAGAGAATCTACTTCTGTAAATAAGTAAGCATTTTTAGACTCCTCAAAACAAGGCAGGCATTTTCCCCCCAAAGGCTGGAAAAAAAAAAACCTTCTAAAATTAGAACAAATGGTAGACATGGCAACCACATTTCTGGACAGGAAGAAAATAGAATCAACACTCTCCCATCTTTATTTTACATGGCTAGCTGCTTTGGACTGCTTCAAATTATAAGAGCAACAAAATGAAATCTGTAGCAATTCCAAGCATAACAAAAAAGATGAACAGATATGGAAAATACCTGTAATGGAAAGATCAAATAATCAAGTAAATGATTCCAAAATACTTTTAGTATATAGAGAATTTTCATAAATTATATTCTGAAAATAATAACTCACTGTGGCTCAAGAAAAGGACAAAAACAAAAAGACCTACCAAGTATGAATACCCTTACAGAGAAAAATTAACTATTCTGAAAAACAAATTGTAGTTAATTGCAACTAACGCTATTTTTGGTTAAAACACTGAAATGTGACAACCCAAAATATACACAAAAAAAGTAAGATATATCATGGATCAGGGTTAGAAAATAAGGAAAAAGGCAAAAAGAAAAAAAATTAACTGAGCAATTCAGTAATATATAATGTGCCCCCGTTACTAAATCTAAATAAAAGATTTCAAAATGGAAAAGCCCACATTTGTATAAAAAATAGATTCTTTTAAATACTTTTAAATTGGGGTGCCTGGGTGGCTCAATGGGTTAAGCCGCTGCCTTCGGCTCAGGTCATGATCTCAGGGTCCTGGGATCAAGTTCCGCATTGGGCTCTCTGCTCAGCAGGGAGCCTGCTTCCTCCTCTCTCTCTCTGCCTGCCTCTCTGCCTACTTGTGATCTCTCTCTGTCAAATAAATAAATAAAATCTTTAAATAAATAAATAAATAAATACTTTTAAATTGCTTTTGATGATTTCAAATGTTAAAAGTAAACTGTTTTCGGGGCGCCTGGGTGGCTCAGTGGGTTAAGCCTCTGCCTTTGGCCCAGGTCATGATCCCAGGGTCCTGTGATCGAGCCCCGCATTGGGCTCTCTCCTTAGCGGGGAGCCTGCTTCTCTCTCTCTCTCTCTCTGCCTGCCTCTCTGCCTACTTGTGACCTCTCTGTCTCTCTCTGTCAAATAAACAAAATCTTTAAAAAAAAAAAAAAGCAAACTGTTTTCAACATTAACTGTGGCTGGTGCCTTAAAATCATAAATATTTTTTGCTTCTTTTGCCACAACTTTTCTGATTTTAATATTAAATGAGTTCTTTTAATGTCTTAAGGAACAACATTATCGTGGTACTTGTATACCTACAACTTGGCGCACTGAAGTTAGGAGTAACAAAGTAACAGAGAAAAGAAATGCCTCTGGGGTTTGATACATAATTGCTTTGTTGGTTTCTTCCCAATTTTATTTATGGCACATCTTAAATTTATGACTCTGAAGCATATCCTGCTCAATTTGATCCCAGTCAACAAACATGGAAAGCAAAACCCAAAATTATGGATTAGGAAAAATTTAGATCTACATGTCAAAGGTATTCAAACCTGGAAAAAAATTAAGGTATTTAGAATACTAGTTCATTTCTTTTCTCATATGATTTTAGAAATATTGATATATTAAAAATACTATTTTGAAAGAAGAGGTTTAACATTGAAAACATGAAATTCCTTTCAATTCATAACCACATTAAAGTGCCATCCATTCATTCATTCATTGTTACTCAATAACTGTATCAGTTCCTGTGTCTATACTGCATACATTTACGTATATAATTGTTGCCCTCATTCAGGCAAAAAGTTAACCATAAATCTCATTAGGTTAGTATATACTACTTATATACAATTTTTAAACTATGATCAGGCCTTAGACGACTGGTGATCCTCAGATGACTCAGTGACCTTAGTTTGGTCCATTTCACACAGGTTTGCTGCGATTTTGATAGGATCTCCGGTGGGCCTTACTATAGACTAAAAGGGTGCAATTTTAACCATTCTGCTGGAGGATCCTTAACAGTATTTCTTATTCTTTTCTCTGGCGACCTTCACTTTCCCTGAGAAGACAATTCCCTAATCATTTCCCTAAGGGTTTTGGCTAGTAACATTCAAATTACAGAATAAAGGAAAAAGAGCTGAAGGAGAATAAAAAAGTTGCACCACTTAGTGAAAGGATTATCATGTAGTCCTCTCGTGTCACACCAGAAATACTGATGCAAGGGTCCTTGAAGCCAAAACCTCTGGTGCTCAGATTCTTCAGAGAATGTATCCCCTGTTTCCCATAAGGTGAGAAGGGTTGGGTGCTTGGCGGAGAATATAGGGAATACTGAGAGGCTACTTCTCTTCATATCACCTGTCAATTAACCCCTCCATTCTCAGCCCCAACAATTACTTCTACTATGCAAAGCATATGGTGCGCCAATTTTTGAAACTTTCTGGGATCTGCTAGCATTCTCTGATACTTATCTTTCAGTTTTCTTGAATCTCATTAAGTGGGTCACTGCTTCTCATCCATATTCTAAAACTTTATTAATATCTTATTACTGTTGTCTCCTGTTCTCTCTCCTATTTAACTTTTATTGTTATTTTGGTGCAGTTTTAGAGTAATGAAGATAAACATGTTTTCCACCAGGTACATTTATTCAAGTATCACCTAGATTATTTAAACAAAATAAATGACAAACTCCTAGTCTTTTTCCCACCACTTTACTCTGCTGCTATAGTAATCTACCTAAAATAGAAAAGTGACGGTTCAACCCACATGTTGTAATTCAATGACTTTCTATTCTGTACAGGAGGAAATGTTCAAAATCTTTATTGTAACACAAGACTATTTATGGTCTGTTCTGTGTTTGCTCTTCCTTACTTCATTTGCTGTCACTCCACCACAATTACTACAAATTACGTTCCAGCTTGGCATATATTCTTGGGATTTCTCAATCAGAACCTCTTTTCTCACAAAATGACTTCTATACCCCTTTCCAATCAGATGTCAATTCAGCACTTAAAATCACATCAAGGGTAAATCTCTGTATAGCTTTTTCTTCTCTCCCTTGCCAAGGGAGATACAGCTTTCCTACTTCTCCCATTTTTATAAACTTTTATTATATCATTGATTGGTTCATTTTCTACCTGTGTATCTCTCTCCTTACTCTCTGGACTTGTTGATCAAAACTTTTCAGTTTCCTCCTGGTTATATCCGCAAGGCCTTAAATTATCTGATCAGGGATAAAGTGAAATGAGAATTATTGGGGCACCTAAGTGGTTCAGTCAATTCAGTGTCCAACTCTTGATTTCGGTTTAGGTCATGATCTCAGGGTCATAAGACTGAGCACCAAGCTGGGCTCTGTGCTCAGAGTAGAGTCTGCTAAAGATTTCTCTCTCTCTCTCTCTGCCCTTCCCCTCCCTCACTTTTTCACATGTGCTCTATTACAATAAATAAAATCTTCCCCAAAAGTGAAATGGGTATTCTAAGACTTTACCTAGAACAAAGCTGACGGAAAAATACAAATGCTATTTCCATTATTTTTCTTAGCAAATGCAATAACTGGTAGGGTATATATGTTTCACTACAGAAGAAAAATCATTAACTTGGAGATAGGAGTTTGGGGTTCCATTTCCAGTTGTGCTAACTAAATTGACAATAAATGTAAACGAATCAGCTAACATAGTTACCCTAGATCTTCCTTCCCTCCCCCCCCCGGGAAAGGGAGAACATTAAACTGAATAATGATAGTAACACCATGACAAAAGGCTTTTATAAAGCATTTTACATATAATATATGCTTGTATAGTAAAGAATTAACCTAATCCAAAGCTAAGTCTGGCCTCAGTCCTGGGATTCTGGGAGGGGATCTCTTGGTCTATAGGATGTCCTGCCTAACTGGCATGTCTATTTGCCTAGAGGTTTTATCCAAGGGACAATCTAACTATGTGATTTATGATGGGAGCTCTGGGCCACACAGTATCAGCTGAGACCTCCACAGAAGTGATAACTAAAGGTATGAATCTGACCTCTTGGGAGGGGCTAAAGACTAAAGGTCAGTCATGTGAACAGTATGTGATCAAGCCCCAATAAAAACAATGAACACAAAAGGACTGATTGAACTTTCCTGGTTGGCATTAATCTGCACAGTGTCATACACTATGGCTGAAAAGAGGTAATACTGTTTATGACTCAATAGGAAAAGATGAACAAGAGCTTCATGTCTGAACTCCTATTGGCCTTTGTACCCTATGACTCTTCCCTTGACTGATTTAAATTTGTATCTTTTCTGTTTAACAAGCTGTAGGTGTGAGTATAGAAGTTTTCAGACAGCTCTCTGAGTCTTTCTGGCAAATTATCAAACCTTAGGGATGCTGGGACCGCCTTACGGTGGTTTTGGGAAGCCCCTGAACTTAAAATGGTGTCAGAAATTAGGGCAGTCTTGTGGAGACTATTCTCTCAAAATGTACAGATGGCCAAATCCACTGCAGTTGGTATCAGCAAAATAGATGCTAACCTGCATAACGGTGTGGTGTGGGAAGAAAAAGAATGAGAGGGTAGAAGATGACAAACGCTTTATTTCTGTGTGGCCACAAGGCCAATCCATGATATGGAAGTATAACTGTACTGTGATCAGTTACTAGAGAGACAACTTACCAATGGAATTTAGAAATGGTGAATCTGAGTACTAAGGGGTCAGCTCACTAGACAAAGAAATGCAAAATTTAAAAAAACTGGCTAACTATACAATCTCTTAATTACTGTTATCTCTAAGAGCTAATGAGAAAAAGTAAGGGAGAGTGTTGGGGCAAAGCCTGATGCTGAGCCAAGCTTGGGTTTTAGCCAGAACCAGCTAAAGCCGCTAGTCACAGATCTACTTCTGTAGGGAAAAGTTATGCTGAAATAACAGATAATAAAGATTTTAAGAGAATAGGGAAAGAGAAAGGCAAGAGCCAAGACACTCATTCTGGCTGAGTGAGAGTCTTTCAATGGTTGTTAAGAAATGGGACGACTGAAGTGGACACTGATGGATGTCAAATCTTACTGCAGCACTCTTAGAGTTTGGGAGAACTGACCAGAGGAACTTCTAGGGTCCCCAACATTAAGAGCCCTAAATAAATCTGCTTTATTCACTCCAGTTTGAGATAAACTTAATAATCAGGAAAAGGGAAGATGACTATGAAGAACCTCAAATTTTCTGAGCTAATGTTTCCATAATCTAAATAAGATTACAGATGAGAATGCCTGAGTCCCCTAGCCAAAACCCAGCTGGGGTCCAAAGATCAGAAGCACATTAAATAGGTAAAATAGGGCAGAGAAAAAGATGTTTCTGGGATTCCTTGCTATGGGAGCCCCATGCACTAAGGATATAAATCTACTGGTGAAATCCTAATGGAGGCTATAGTTAGATTAAGGGGATATAGAAATATAAAGGTTAATATAATTAAGTAAAACATTTAGATGACAATTGGAGTGTTTGAACAGACTTTATGTAAAGTAAGCTGCATCTCCTTTACCTGAAATTATTACTTATATCTGACTGGGGACGGTTTCTCGTACTTAATACTATAAAACACAAGGCTTATAAAGCCATTATAAGGGCAGTAGTGATTGGACAGGTTAAGTGGGAACCAACAAGAACGCTCTAAACCACACACACAAGCTAATTTCAAATAATATAGAAGAGAAACTAGACAAATTCTGTGGACAATAGCCCTGTGAACAGGACTCTCAAGTGCCAGTATCCTTTGTCTCCTATTTTTTAGGCTATATCTACTATAAAGGATACCATTTGGGAAGAATCTCTGGATATGGGTCCTATTGGGCTAATGGACCATGTGGTCTGTAACTTCTGGCAAACTGACCACTAAATAACTTGACCAAATGCTTAAAAAGGTCTCTATTGATAATACAGAAAACATAGTAGTGGCCATGTCCAACATGCCATAGTATACTATGCACAAATTGCTATCACCCTTACTCTTGTTTTTTGTCCATCCTGAGATAAGGAAGAAGAACTATGGGAGGCTTTACGGCACAATCTAAATTATATCTAGGTGCAATTACTCATCTAATCTTAGTACAGGACCCAACATTTTAGAGTAAAAAAGATGCATCCTAACTGTACTCTATTAGAACACGATGATAATAAAATGCATGGTAGATTCAACAACACAGGCACACAAAACAGAAAAGTACTTTAGAAGATACTGGTACTGGTTTAGTCATTGTAAGACAAGATGAATTTGCTTTTAATGAGTAGTGGCATTCAGAAGAAGACAACCTACTAACTAGAATAAGCAGATTAGAGGGAGTTCTCCTCCAGAAGGAAAAAGCAAGGTATGAGAATCAGCCTATGAAGATAATGGGTCAGGCAGACTCCAAAAACATTTCCAACATTGAGAAAGATCTGTACTCTGACATAAAAGGGCTTCTAGACTGTTTTAATACAGACAGAGAGTATAGTAGCCAGGGACAATGGCCCTCCATCTTAGATACTAAGGCTCAAGGGGCACACCTAAGGGGATTTTATGGACCTCCACACCTATGGAAGTTCTTCTGGGGCAGCTGTATATACATTGATGCACTGTGTATGACTGCTCTTACCCCCACGACCAATCGAAATATAACATACCTGCCTCCTAATAGAGGCAGGAACTAATCTGAATATATCATATGCCCTCCCTGTAGGAGAGAGGTGGGTCCTACAATATACAACACAATGGGAACCAGTCTTCATACAAGCTTGTGGACTGAGAATTGCTTTGTTCCAAACTGACCTGGAACCCAGAAATAACAGAATAAGGGCCAACTGTAACTAATACAATTGTATATGGGTAAGAGTTAATTCTGTTGAGGAGGCAGATTCCTCTGCAATTCTGACTAATCTGTTCTTTAATGAAATTGAAATGTATTATGAACATACAGCAACTGTAACCAACATGTAACAATGACATGGTTGGGAAGATTCACAACCAATATAAAAAAGTCTAAAAATAAAATACTGGTGATAATCAAATGTATCAGGAGATTAGGTTAAAGCCTTCTCAGAACACAATGCTGATAGAAAAAGAATGACCTGAAGAAAAACTACATGTAGCTAGCCATCAGTTAATTTCTATGCTAAGTTTATCAAGTGATAAGTTTACCATAAATTACAAATAGCAGTAAATCATGGGAGCAAATGAGTAACAAAATTAGTACAAGAATATGCAAATGTATGAAATGGCTTTATAAGTCAGATTAACTATTTATTTATATCTTTCCCTACTCCACACTAGCTCCTCTAAATGTTGGGCATATTGATAATGTTGTTATTGTTACGACCATAAATGCTATACAAAGTACAGATAACCCGAAAAATATGCTGTAGGAGAACACAGGCCAAGGGCTAGGGGGTGGCCTGTCTAGTGAAGAAGCTTCAGTATTACCCAAGAGTTCTGGCCTAGATGTCAGTTCAGAGGTGATCTCTAGGCCTTTGGAATGTCCTGCTTGATAAGACTCTTTGTTTGCCTGAGGACTTTTGCCATTGAACAGTTTAATAATGTGATTTATGATGGGGACTTTGGGCATTTCAGTATCATCAGTTACAACATCCAGAGGAAGTGGTAACTATAGGTATTAGTCCAATGTCCAGGAGGAAATAGAGAGTAAAGTTCAGGTATGCAGACAGTATGTAAACATATCCAACAAAAATTGTGGACAGCAAAGACTTGGATGAGCATCTCTGGTTGTTAAAACTCTGAGTAGTGTTATACATTGTGGCTGGAAAGACAGATTGATGTCCACGACCTTATAGTCCATGTTGTGGACCCCTCCTATATTCTGCGCCCTATGCATCTCTTCCAATGGCCAATTTTAATCTTCATCCTTTCTCTGTAATAAACTGTAGGCACCAGAACTACAGTTGTCAGTGAGTTCTAGGAGTCCTTCTTGTGACGTATCAAACCTAAGAATGGGTTAGGCTAACCCTCAAACTTGCAATTGGTTTAAGAGAGGGTGGTCTTCTGGGGATTCCCCCTAAAACTGTACAGTTGGCAAAATCACTGCAGCGCTATATTGAGGATTTTATTTATATACTTTGCTGCTTAACCCCTTCATAATAACTTTATATAGCAGGTACTACTATTATGAAGACCGTGAGACACAGAAAAAAATAACTCAAGTTCATCCTGCTATTAACCACAAATGACACAGTAGGCATTTGAAGGAAGAAATCCAACATCAAGACTTATGTTCTTAATATATTACACTACATTCCTAGATGACTGTTAAGGTTCTCTTTTTCAGCAAATACATTGTCTAAATTTAAGACTAGAAGATTTCTAAGGTCATATCAAGCCATGTAAATCTATGAGCAAATAGTAATTAAGATGGACTTAAAAACAAACCTTAAATAAAGCATCATTATATTTTATTTTGTTGTTTGAATTGCTATTTTTATTAGAAACATTTTAAGATTAATTTTTTTAGTGAGTGATTGAGTAGGAGCACAAGCAGGAGGGGCAGAAGGAGAATGAGAAAGAATCTCAAGCAGACTCAGCATGGAGCCCAATTTGAGGTTTAATCTCATGACCAGGAAATTAAAACCTGAGCAGATAGCAAGAGTTGGATACTTAACTGACTGTGCCACCTAGGCACCCCAGAAAGTTTTAATTCTTTGTACTGTTAAGGATATTATGGAGTGCCTGGGTGGCTCAGTCATTAAGCATCAGTCTTTGGCTCAGGGTCCTGATTCCAGGGTCCTGGGATCGAGCCCTGCATTGGGCTCCCTGCTGTGCGGGAAGCATGCTTCTCCCTCTCCTACCCCCCTGCTTGTGTTCCCTCTCACTGTGTCTCTGTCAAGTAAATAATTTAAAAAAAAAAAAAAAGGATATTAATTAAAAATGCTGTATTAACAAAACTTTAAAAATGCTATCAAAGTATATTAACAGAAGACAAAACAAATCTGCTAAAAGAATTCATTTGAAGAAAATCATTTCCAAAATAAAAAGTACATGATAAAGTCAATATATTCAATTTCTAATTTCTTGCTAAATAATAGCTGTGTCTATTGAAAAGACAAATTACATCAGGCATAACCCCATCATTCTAAAAAAATGATTTTAAATAGTTGGTAATATTTTCTAAGTATATAATTTCAACACTACTATAATCAAGACTTTTTTTACTTGAATTTTAGTTGTCCATGCTTCTCTCAAGTATTCATAAATATGATTTTTTTAAACGTGCATAATATCTGATTAATTTAACAACATTCCCAAATTGTGATAGGACTGTAATGAACATCTTACTGCATATAACATTTTGCCTTTCTTACTTGTATCTGCAGGACTAGCACACTGACTTGCTCACATAAGGTGTCGGATAAACATTAGCTGAACTGAATTTAATTTTCACTTTTTAAAACTTGTTTTGTAAGAATAATTTCCTAAGAAAAGAATTAATGAATCAAAGAGGATTAACTTCCTTATGGTCCTTACAACATAATACTTTCCCTCAAAATAATATTTATGATCCACCAGAAAAGGATAGATGTGCTCCTTCACTAAAGTCTGTCAGTATTAGCTTTTATCATTTTTTTTTATAAGTCTTTATTTATTTGACAGAGATCACAAGTAGGCAGAGAAGCAGGCAGAGAGAGAGGAGGAAGTAAGCTCCCTGCTGAGCAGAGATCCCGATGCCCGGCTGGATCCCAGGACCCTGAGATCATGACCTAAGCCGAAGGCAGAGGCTTTAACCCACTGAGCCACCCAGGCGCCCCTATCATTTATTTATTTATTTATTTATTTATTTATTTATTTATTTATTTTTAATAGATTTTATTAATTTATTTGCCAGAGAGAGAGAGAGAGCGAGCAAGCACAGGCAGGTAGAGTGCAGCAGAGGCAAAGGGAGAAGCAGGCTCCCCGCCGAGCAAGGAGCCCAATGTGGGACTCGATTCCAGGACACTAGGATCATGACCTGAGCCAAAGGCAGCCGCTTAACCAACTGAGCCACCCAGGCGTTCCTCATTTATTTTTTTTAAAGATTTATTTATTTACTTATTTATTTGACAGACAGAGATCACAAGCAGGCAGAGGGGCAGGCAGAGAGAGAGAGGGGGAAGCAGGCTCCCTGCAGAGAGGAGAGCCCGATGCGGGGCTCGATCCCAGGACCCTGGGATCATGACCTGAGCCGAAGGCAGAGGCTTTAACCCACTGAGCCACCCAGGCGCCCCAGCTTTTATCATTTAAAAAGTTTGATACCTTACTATATAGAATTTGATCTCATAAAGTGTTTTACTTTGCAGAAAAATAATAATCCTGAAAGTATAGTATCTTTCGTACTGCTTCATTATTTACCAAAGTACAAAAGAACTGTAAAACTATTAATTCTAACTCTGGAAACTTAATTATCAATATGTAAAAACTATTCTATTTGTTTCAACGTTCATAGTTGGAATGTGGCACAGGTTCACATTTCAATAAAATTTGGTTGAGGTTGTAATCTAAAAACCAAGTTTGGCGATGTAACAGCCAGATATAAAGGTATTTTGTTCCAAAGAACAGTGAAGTCTATTCTAATTTGAAAGGGTTTCTTTCAGAACAGAGAACAACTAAAAAGTCCTTTCACTAGACAAATAATCTAAAGGCAATATATTAATAAACATTTACATGTTTATGATCTAATCACAATTCCTGATCAAACCAGAATGATCTACCTAATGAAGTTGAAAAGTTGCACTGGGAAGAAGGAGAAGTCTGAGTTTCCTAAAACTCACTACAGAAAATCAGATAAATTATTACAGATTAGAATACTTAGTTGGCAATAAAATTATAAGTTCTTTCCTTCTGCATCTTGAAAATAACCCATTTTGGGTAATTCTACATCTCTTCCTCTCTTCCATGACAATTTAAGAACTCACATTTGTATTTGATTAGAATGAGGGCATCTATTATAAGCATTTTAATTATTTGTCTTTAGTACTATGTTGAAAATTGGTATTTTTTTTAAAAAGATTTTATTTATTTATTTGACAGACAGAGATCACAAGTAGGCAGAGAAGCAGGCAGAGAGAGAGGAGGAAGCAGGCTCCCCACCGAGCAGAGAGCCCAACTCGGGGCTCGAACCCAGGACCCCGAGATCATGACCCAAGCCGAAGGCAGAGGCCTTAACCCACTGAGCCACCCAGGCACCCCGTTAACTTACATATTTTTAGCACAGCTGGCTGATTATGCTTTCCTGTCATTTGACTTTAGTATAAAGTAAAACCCAGGAAACTTGCTGTATTTCCCATTAAAATTCTTTTTCAGTAACTGGGGTAGAATAAATTCATCATATCACATCACAAATAAGCATTCATTCACTGCCTAAGATGGATAAAGCACTGTGCTAGACTTCTAGGAATGATTCAAAGATGACTAAGACATGACTCCTGTTCTCAGGGAACTTACAATCTAGTAGGGAAAGACAGACATGCAAACAAATACAAAGCAGAGGTGCTGGTTGTTAAAACAGAGATACAAACAGTTCTACAGGAAAAAGGGATGGTGAAATTAATTCTGGTTGGGGTTATCTGGAAAGCTGAGCCAGCAGAAAAGTAGTAGAAAACTCTGCCCCTTAGAAAATGCAGCAGTGTTACAGCCCAGCTGGGTTAGGGTCAAAGCCCCACTCCCCACAGAAAGTTTTCCTAAAGGAGATGGAGCCAGGGCCCTAATCCAGTTAGGTAGGTTACTCGTTGATTTCAATTATGAATGCCAACACTTTCTTTCCCTCGTGCTGATAAATGTGATTTAATGAGTATTTTACTTTACTTAAAAATTGAAATTTAACAATATATTAAGTAACTTACATAAAAATGTAAGACATTAGCTTTCATCATCAGAATAGCCTCAGGTGGTACCCTGATTATACAGAACCAAACAAAAACAAACAAACAAAGACATGACTTCAGCATGTTATATAGCTGGTGCTCCAATGTATGTTTTGCTATTGATACACTGGGGGAAAAAAGATGAAGAAACAATTCCAGAGAACTGGGTATTATCCCATATTTTGTTGAAGTTTTAATTTTTAGTTTTTAAAATAAACCTTAGAAAAGGTTAATGAGACTACATGATTCTTTTGTTATGTCATGATTTCAAGAACCAGCAGATACACTGCCAGTTTCGACTGATTTCTTAGAGTAAGCAGACAATATGACCAATGTGTAATATTTAACAGGTACCACACAAGGGGTCAAACAACTAGAGAGAGGATAATACAAATGTATGTTTAAGTACAAAAGAACATGAAAGCAAGCATCATGTACAAAGAATTAGAAACATTAAATATGTAGAGAATTAAAGACAAAAATATTAGTTTCTGCTGTTTAGTCCACCCCCCACTGTGTTTAATTCTATTTTCATCTCATAAGTAACCCTAAAATTTCTCCGATTTGTAGATAAAATATTCTGTTATATGAATTTTAAAACTCTGAATTTCATAACTACTGCTTATAGGTATCATCAATTTAGCTTCATTTTAATGAACAGTAGGGAAATGATACAATCTCAGTTATGTGTACTAAATATAAATGAAAGTTGGTAGAAGTCTTATGAAACCTAATGGCTATTTTCTAGAGTATATCAAGCATTTTCATTTCAATTATTTGTTCCATTAATTTATACAACCTCCTGAAAGAAAGAAAGAAAGGAAACAGGAAGAAAGAAAGGAAAAATCACCCTGACTGTCTGGATTAAGGAAGATATCTCAATATATAGATGTCCTTTAAATATAAACATACAATTCAAAAAGTCTTGCTATCATAAAATTAGCTGAACAAACTGTGAGACAAATACAAAAAGCATCTTTAATAATGTAAAAAAGCTTATAACAAATATTAAAAAAACACAACATCCTAATAATAAGTCATCGAAAAAAGACAATCACAAAAATGTAAGTTGCTAATATGAATATTCATCCCACTAAAGAAATACAAATTAAAACAATAAAATAGTATTTTAAAATACCAAATTAGCAGATATAAAAATTAAAACATTCACTTCTGTATTCAAATTGTAAATGTTTGGCTTTTAAAACAAGATAATCTGAAAATAAGTAATCAATGTTTGTGGAGGTGGGAGTAAGGTGGAGGATTAAGAGAGATGAAAGCACTCACACACTGAATGGGGACAATGGCAGTAAGTATTTGTGAAAAATATCAGGAGACTTTTATGTATATTTTTCAAGTTCATAACCACTGACCATTAATTCTACTACTATGAATCTAAATTTTTAAAATAATCAGAAATGCAAAGACTTACATTTTTATCACAATAATATTTATCAGTTACTTATAATCACACAAAAAAATAGGAACAATACCAAATATTAGGGCAATGGACCATTATAGAATAAAATATTATGTAGCCATTGAAAACTTAATACTTGTGAGGAGGAACGAACACATTGAAATATCAAGTAAAACAAGCAGGATCTACAATTTGAATGCAGTCTTAGCTATATAAACTATGATTAGAAAGCAGAGATTTTATATCCTGCTGCTTATTTATTAGTTTTAAGATATGGGAAGGCACATAAAATCTTTAGGGTTTTCTATATATAAGATCATAGCATCTACAAATAGAAATAATTTTACTTCTTCCTTTCCAATTTAGATGCTTTTTTTTTTTTCTTTCTCTTGTCTACCTGCTCTGGATAGAACTTCCAATGCTATGATGACCAGAAAAGTACCCTCTTGGTCTTATTCTCAATCTTAGAGAAAAGCTTCCATTCTTTCACAGTTGAGTACGATGTTAGCTAAGCAGAAGGATATAAAATCAACACATAAAAATCAGTTGTGTTTCTATATTCTAATTATGAAAAATCTGCAAATGAAATTATTAAATTCATTCCATTTACAATAGCATCAAAAAGAGTAAATTAGGGCACCTGGGTAGCTCAGTGGGTTAAAGCCTCTGCCTTCAGCTCAGGTCGTGATCTCAGGGTCCTGGGATCAAGCCCCACATCGGGCTCTCTGCTCAGCAGGGAGCCCGCTTCCTTCTCTCTCTGCCTGCCTCTCTGCCTACTTGTGATCTCTCTCTGTCAAATAAATAAATAAAATCTTTAAAAAAAAAAAAAAGAGTAAATTACTTAAAAATTGACCAAGAAGGTCACAGACTTGTACAATGAAAACTACACAACACTGCTAAAAAAAACTTAAAGAAAACATAAATACATGGAAAGACATCTTGTAGTCATGAACTAAAAGGCTTATTATTGTTAAGATGCCAATACTACCCAAAGTAATCTACTGATTCAATGCAAGCTCTAACAAAATCTCAAAGTTTCAGGCTGAAGTAGAAGTATCCATCTTGAAACTCATATGGAATTCCAAGGGACACCGAATAGCCAAAACAGTCTTAAAAAAGAACAAACTTGGAATACTCACATTTCCTCATTTCAAAACTTACTACAAAGCTACACAGGGTCCCTGGTGGCTCAGTCATAGTTGAGCATCCCACTTATGATTTCAGCTCAGGCCATGATACTGAGGCCTGCAAGGGGCTCTGCACTAAGCGAGGAGTTGGCTTGTGATTCTCTCTCCCCCTCTCCTTCTGCCCCTCCTCCAGAGGGGCATTCTCATATACTCTCTCTCTCCATCTCAAAACAAATAAGCAAATCTTTAAAAAATTTCACTACAAAGCTATGGTAATCAAAACAGTGTGGTACAGGCATAAACACAGACAGAGACTGATGGAAAAGAGAACCCAGAAATAAACACCTGCATATATGGTTAAATAATTTTTGCACTAGGTGCCAAGACGTTTCAAAAGAAAAAGGGAAGTCTATTCAACAAATGGTAATAGGAAAACTAAATATCAACAAACAAATGAAAGAAATTGAACACTCACCTAATACCATAAGCAAAAATTAGCTTGAAATAGAAAAAAGGCCTACATATAAGGCCTAAAATAAGAAAACTCCTACAAGAAAACATACAATAAAAGCTTTATGATATTGGATTTGGCAATGATTTCTTGGATATGACCCCAAAGGCATGGGTAACCAAAAAAATAAGTAAACTGGACTTAATGAATATTAAAAAATTTTGTGCATCAAAAGACACTGTCAAAAGAGTAAAATGGCAACCACAGAATAGAAGAAAAATGTTCACAGAATCCATCTAATAAGGGATTAATATCCAGAGTATATAGAGAACTCAAAGAACTAAGCAAATAAAAACAACCTGATTTTAAAATGGGCACAACGAGGGGGCACCTGGGTGGCTCAGTGGGTTAAAGCCTCTGCCTTCGGCTCAGGTCATGATCTCAACGTCCTAGGATCGAGCCCCATATCGGGCTCTCTGCTCAGTGAGGAGCCTGCCTCCCTTCCTCTCTCTCTGCCTGCCTCTCTGCCTACTTGTGATCTCTGTCAAATAAAGAAATGAAATCTTAAAAAAAAAAAAAAAAAAAAAAATGGGCACAATGTGAACAGACATTTCTCCAAGGAAGATAAACTAACAGCATATAAGCACAAGAAAAGATGCTCAATATCCCTAATCATTAGGGAAACATAAATCAAAACCACACCTCACACCCATTAGAATAGCTATTATCAAAACCTAAAACCAAGTATTGCCAAGAACGTAAAATAGTACAGCTGCTGTGGGAAAACAGCAAACTCCAAAGTTTTAAAAATACAACTACCACATGATCCAACAATTCCACTTCTTCAATTCTCAAAAGAATTGAAAACATGTTCTCAATGAGATACATGTACACCCATGTGCATAGTAGCATAATTCGTAAGAGCCAAGACGTAGAAGCAACATACAGGTCCTCCAACAGACAAATGAATAAATATATTGTGGTACATACATAATGAAATATTATTCAGCCTTTTAAAGGAAGGAAATTCTCATACCGGCTACAACATAAAAATAAACCTCACAGACATTATGCTAAGTGAAATAAGCTAGTCATGAAAAGACAGATACTGGATGGTTCCATCTTTATTGCGATTGTTAGGACAGTCAAAATCCTAGCCACAGAAAATAAAACGGTAGTTGCCAGGAGTTGGGAAGAAGGAAAACTGGAGAGTTGCTATTCAATGGTTATAGAGTTTCAGTTCTGCAAGATGGAGTAAGTTTTGTTTTGTGAGTGGATTATTGTACAACAATGTGAATATACTCAATGCCACTGAACTTTATACTTAAAAATAATTAAGATGGAAAATTTTATATATTAGGCATATTTTACCATAGTTTTAAAAATTCTTTAATTCTATGGTGGGAAAAAAAGCAGAGAAATACTTTATAAGAAAATATGTCAAAATATGTCATTCTTGGTGATGAAAATAGAATGATTTATGATTTTCTATTTTATACCACTTAGCATTTTCCAACTTTTTAATGTGTACCTTTTTTGTGTAAGAAAAAAAAAAAGCTGAGAGGCGCCTGGGTGGCTCAGTGGGTTAAGCCTCTGCCTTCGGCTCAGGTTATGATCTTAGGGTCCTAGGATCAAGCCCCACATTAGGCTCCCTGCTTAGCAGGGAGCCTGCTTCCCCCTCTCTCCCTGACTGCCTCTCTGCCTATGTGTGACCTCTCTCTCTGTCAAATAAATAAATTAAAACCTTAAAAAACAAAGAAAGAAAAAGAGCTGAATTTTAAAGAGATTACATAAATATTTTGTGAGGTTAAAAAGGTTTTCAACAGAAATAAATTTCTAAAATAATGACAAAAATTATTTTAAACAATATTTTCTGATTAAAATTTTCCCTAAAATCAGTAATTTATGAACATATAGGAATTAACCTTGATTTTAGTAATTATCTCTAAGACAGGGCAAAGATTTTCTAAAGTTCTATTTATTCTTTAACTATGATACTGAGGTATATTTCCTGGTACTTTGTTATTGCTTCCTCATTTTGAGGCTTTTCATACAAGATTTACATGAATGTCAAGTTTTAGCCAATTTTTTTTTAAAAGATTTTATTTATTTGACAGACAGAGATCACAAGTAGGCAGAGAGGCAGGTGGTGAGGGTGGTGGGGGGAAGGTGAGGAGGAAGCAGGCTCTCTGTTGAGCACAGAACTTGATGTGGGGCTCGATCCCAGGACCCTGAGATCATGATCTGAACCGAAGGCAGAGGCTTTAACCCCCTGAGCCGCCCAGGCGCCCCAAGACAATTTTTGAGTTAAAGTTTATAAAATTAAAAAAACATGTTAGTCATGGCTTTAAAATCTCCATATTAACAATTCAATATATTCATCCAACAAATATTTCTTAAAATCTAGTGGGTCTCTGTCTTCAGCTTGGGTCATGATCTCAGGGTCCTGGGATTGAGCCCCTCATTGGGCTCTCTGTTCAGCAGGGAGCCTGCCTCCTCCTGTCTCTCTGCCTGCCTTTCTGCCTACTTGTGATGTCTCTCTCTGTCAAATAAATAAAATCTTTAAAAAAAAAAAACTATCATGGATAAAATTATCTTATTTTTTTGCTAAACCATTCAAAGTATCTTACCAAAACTATAGCTCACAGATAGCAGCTTCCATCTTTTGAAATTATATATATTTTCTTTAAAAAATATTATTAGTTCATTTCATTCTTTTTCCCTCCCTGCATTTTCTTTTTAACCACTTATCTCCTCAGATTTTTAAAGGTCTAACTCATTAAAAGAGAAAATGTATAAACAATACAATTATTAACAAAAAAACTATTCGTATAGTTAATTTATGTTAAAAAAATATCTGAAAGTATCTATTCTCATGGTATTTATACCAAATACCTGCAATAATGTTTTAATGGCTTTAAAAATATTTCTCAGATATCAGTGTAAGAACATTATTTCATTCAAACATATACAGCCCAGTGGTTAAACAGATATGGCTTTCTTCCTAATAGAACTATCTTACTTAGTTAGTATGTTTCTCGTTTTCTTTTTTTTAAGTGTGCCTTTTTTTTTTTTTAAAGTAATCTCCACACCTAATGTGGGGCTTCAACTCACAACTCAAAGATTAAAAGTTGCATGTTCTTCTGATTTAGCCGGCCAGACTTCCTTAGTATGTTTCTTGAACAAAACTCTAATTTAAACTAGCTGAGAATTTTTTAAAATCTGCATTTCTTAAATAGAACATTTGCTGATATGAAGTAATTTTATCTATTATGTGAACATACAATTTCACATTAAATATCTACTATGATCTACAATGAATTCAGTCAACTTTTATTAATTTTAATAAACCAAGGAAAATTACATGCTATTGATGCTTATAAAAAGCATCTTATTGTCTTCCTACAAAGTCTCAAGCTTGAAAAACTTCCACATTATACACAAACTAGTCAACTATGTTAGTAACCTTTAATCAAATTTATTTATATGTTTCTTCTAACTGGATAGATTAAACTATTTCTAGGCTAAATATTCTAAAGGAGTACTAACAAAAAGGACACATAAAATTGTTTAACAAAATAAAAGCCAGGGTGCCTGGTGGCTCAATGGGTTAAGCTGCTGCCTTCGGCTCAGGTCATGATCTCAGAGTCCTAGGATCTAGTCCCACATAGCACTCTCTGCTCAGCAGGAAGCCTGCTTCTCTCTCTCTCTCTCTCTCTCTCTCTGCCTGCCTCTCTGTCTACTTGGGATCTCTCTCTCTCTCTGTAAAATAAATAAATAAAATATTTTAAAAAAAAATTTTTTTTTAAATAAATAAAAGCTATAGTTTGATATTTCTGTCAGATACTTCAGAGCCTCTTCAGGAATAATGTATGATCACCAAGATAAATCTGAACTTATATATAGTTCTTGTTCCTTTAAAACAAACAACTGAGAATGTTTAATAAAACAGGAATAGATCTTACCAATGCAGGCCACTGAATCTGTTTGCTCTTTGATCCCTGAGTCTGGCTAGGGTCGATCCTTCTGGCCCAGATTAAGTGGTATTCCACCAAGAAAGTTGAAAAATCTTCATATACTTTAACCCACTCTCGTTTATCCCATTCAAGATCATCAAATTCCACATACACCTATAGAAAAGAAAACATAAAATTCCATAAGCAATGCAGAATGTGACATATACACATTTTTTAAAAGATTTATTTATTTTAGAAAGAGAAAATTGTGGGGGGAGGAGCAGAGGGAGAGAGAGGTCTCAAGGGGATTCTGAGCTGAGCACAGAGCCCCATGCAGGGCTTGATCTCATAACAATGAGATAGTGACTTGAACCAAAACCAAGAGCTGGATGCTTAACCAACTGTGCTACCCAGGAGGCATACCCCCAAGTAAGTTACTTTAAAATAAAGGCATGGAGCTGAATTAGAAAAGACATTAACAAAATACATTATTTGAATTAACATTTCTCTTAAAATCATTATTTAACTTTCTCATTAACCACATCAGAACTCCCTACTTGTATGTCAAGAAGACTGACCATACATTAAGAAAAGCAAATTACACAATATTAGTCAGTACAGACAGGTTGATACCTACTACAGACATACTAAAGACTATGTGGATGCTGATGATTCTAGAAGCAGAGGTTGGGAAATACTAAATATTTTAGGCTTTGCAAACCGTGTAGTCTCTGTCATACTTGTCTACCTCTGATTTTAGAGTACAAAAGCAGCCACGGATAACATGTAAACATATGGCTTTGGCTTGGTTCCAATAAAACATTCCTTACAAAGACAGGTGGCAATTCAAGAATGGTTCGACATTTAACAGTCAATCAGTGCAATATATCAAATTAACAGAATAGAGGGGAAAAAATCCTATGTGATCATCTTGCTTGACATAGGAAAAGCATCTGACATGCTCAACATGTTGCAGGATAAAAATCCTCCAACTAGGAATAAAAGGAAACTACTTCAAAACAATGATGGTAATACTGAAAAACCCGTAACAGCAAACCGAGTGGTGAAAGCCTGAAAGCTTTTCCTCTAAAACAGAAACAAGGATGTTAATATTTGGAAAACCGAAACTGACTTGCTTACACCCATTCAACCCCCTTCTTCTCCCACATTCATCCTTTTTCACTCAATACCTAAGATGATCTCTTCATAGAGGTGTCTTCCCTACTACATTCTAAGTTTTGTTGGAGACATTCTTGTTTTCTTCTTCCACCTATCTTCTGCTCCCTGACATCTCAAGTGTTTCACTTTCCTCTCATTTAAGTCTGGTTTGTTCTTCTGCCCTCACCCAAGTTCTTTCAGAATGGTTATAAACCCCCTTTCACAGACACTTACCTTTGCACTCCTACAAGCATTTGTTTTTCATACAATTTATTTAGTATAATAATCAGATTCTGCCCTATATTCCTCAAATATAATGAGAATATTTTTATATTATGGCTGAAAAATCACTGAAGGTGAAGCTGTTACAGCATCCAGTACAGTGCTGCATACATGCAAAGTATTTAATAAATATTAAATATCTCCTGACTCTTGAAATCACTAACTTTTAAACATGGACACAAACTGGTATTATGTTTGGTTCTTAAGTCTTTCTGCTCCTGCTCATTAGGAAGCTAGTTAGATGAACTTACCTGTTAGAATTGGGAAAGAAGAATATACTGTTATCTCTGCCAAGTCAGAGCAGGAGCCCAAGTCAAGGAAGGAGCCAACAAAACTGTTGCCTTCTAAAAATGGACCCTAAGGGGTTGAGCTGAGGTCTACCTGATATTATGCAAAGTTTCTAACTATACCAATTTCTCTACCACTTAAAATCTTCTAATAGTATATAATCATTAAGTTGTGGTGTAAATGGGCTTTTGAAAACTACAGAAAACTGAAGCCAAGACAATGCCCAGGAAACTCTGAGTGCTATCTTTGATTTCTCCTCACGGACAATAATACAGCCTTACTGACAAGATATTTCAGTCAAGAACCTAAAGAGCCAACATTTTAAACATTTCCCTACCATAAAGGGCATTAACTCAATGTAAAATATTCCAGATGCAAAACCCCTGATAACAGAACTGAAGTTTTCATCATGAAGTGAACTTTCTAAACTCATGGCTTATCTTGCATGGACAGTGTCACTGACAGTTTTAGGAAATCTACCAGGACCCTGAGTACAAAGGAAATGAAATTCTTTTCCTTTGCTGTAAAGCCAACTTACCTTCATATTATCAAAACAGTGAAGTGTTTGAATGTCAATAGATAGATAAACACTAAAATAAGCTAGTCTGTTACTGTTTCATGGATTCTGGCAAAAGACATGAGTCTCCTAAGACTTTATTACTTACAGCAAAAGCTACTTATAACTTACAGCAAAGTCAAAGTGGGCTGCTTGTGTTGACCCCTCATGCCTCCTAAGACCCACAAAAAGGATGCCAAGAGCCCAAACATGAATACCTATGCACACAGAGAATTGTATCACAGAAGAGGAACACTGATCTTGGCCGGGAGAGGGGAGGAGGAGGTCCCTATTTTATATAAATAGAAGCAAGCCTACTATTTGGAGAAGTTATTAGTTCCTCTTTCATTATTGTTCACTGCAATACAACTCTGAGAAATGGCCCAGATAAAGAGTGGTCAGGGTTTCCCATGTCTGGTATATCTAGCAAGAACATGCAGGGATGCTCAGTGCCCATGCTGGATTCTCAATACCAATACAGCTAAGATTTTGCATACTGGCTAACTGAATGAGTATTCTAGCTTTATGGTGTATTGGTATGTATGTGGGGTGAGTCTGGAGCCATAGTTTCTATCAATCTGCAAACCTACCAAAAACACTGTATATACTTAACTTGGCTTTTTAATTTTATATTACTTTATATTGACTCCCACTTCATTCACTTCTATTGGGTACTTCAGCCTGCTTATTTCCTTCTTACTAACTAAAGATACAAGATCCCTGAAGGTAAAGATTAGGGTTCTTTTTTGCATCTCTAGTATCTGGCATGGTGCCTAACAAACGAAAGCACTCAGCAAATATTGTGACAACCCAGCACTGTGTAAAACATATAACGAGTATGAATAAAGGACTAATTTGGGGGGGAGGGGAGGAGAAAGAAAAGAAAAAAAGGTCCTAAATACAACATGAATACAGTTGCTTCACTTACTAATTAATCACTGCATTCATAATTATGTAGAAAATAAATGGAAGATTTCACTCAGCAAACACTTCTGACTGCAAACTGAGAGGCTAACATTATGCACACTAGGAATTCAGAAATAAGAGATATACATCAAGAATTAACAGCTATGGATATTGTAGGGATTACCATAAGAGTGAAATGATATGAGAAAAAGGCTCAGTAAAATAATCCTTAAAAATAGTTATTTTCATTTGGTAAATACTTTTTTTTAGCCCAAGATACGAAACAAGTCATTTCGAAGAACTGGTCTCTAGGTAATTAAAAGACTGTCACATATCTCTTTTAATACATTGTCTTCTACAACAGAGCTCAACACACACAAATTCTCTGTTTTATATATGCATAAAGCAGACACTGAAAGAAAAGCTGTTAGACTGTCAGAGGAACCACTAGCAAAGGTGAAGGAAGTATAAGCAGCAGTCAAGCAATTCAGTTTCTGTTATGTGGCCCCTTAAAATTAACCTAACCTTTAAGCCCTTCAAACACAGGGCGCCTGGGTGGTTCAATCAGTTAAGCACCTGACTTCGGCTCAGGTCGGGATCTTGGGGTCCTGGGATAGAGCCCCATGTCAAGCCCTACATCTGGCCCATACATGCTCAACAGAGAGTCTGCTTCTCCCTCTCCCTCTGCCTCGTCCCCACCCCATTCATGCTCTCTCTCTCAAATAAAAACAAAATCTTAAAAATAAAAAATAAACCATGCAAACACAATTATTATCTAAATGGAGAATGTCTCTTTTCTCCTACATAGTTTGACTGCTTGAAAGTGGCTAAAGGATTCTGGTCACTTGGACACCTACATATACAAAATAATAGCACATTAAAGCTACGAATTATTATTTTTATCTAAATTGTAATTTCAGCCCTGCCACTTTAAGACCTCTCAGCCACAATCTTTATCTGCAAATGTTATACAGTTAATTGGGAAAAGTAATGTGAGTACAGTAAAAATATTAGCTATATAAAAATCTACTAATGTACCAGTTTGAAAAAATATTTCAGATTAGTATGACAGGCATTTTTCGAGCTAAAATTCATCAATAATTATCACAAAACTTTTGAAGGGTCCTTAGATAATCCCTTACTTATTTTCCTAGAACTATGAAATAAAAATAATGACCTTTAACTAGGTAAGCTTGTATTCTCTCACAATATACTATTTTCACTGATATTTATAAAGAAAATATAAAATTACACAGCTTGCCACTGTGAAATCAAGTGATTAAAAACAAATTTAGTTCTTTTTACCTTGATATCAATAATAATACTAATATTATCACACCAACGTGGTATCACCTTTTAAGGCACTCTAAAAGTAGGAGTGATCTGCATGATGTCATGTGAGGATGGTGATGGGCTAACACTACTTAGCTCTAAAGAATCTTTTGTGTTAAAAATGAAAGCGCTCAGGACGCCTGAGTGGCTCAGTTGGTTAAGCAGCTCATGACCTTCGGCTCAGGCCATGATCCCAGCGTTCTGGGATGAGTTCCACATCGGGCTCCTTGCTCAGCAGGGAGCCTGCTTCTCCCTCTGCCTCTGCCTGCCATTCTGTCTGCCTGTGCTCGCTCTCCCCCCCTCTGATAAATAAATAAAATCTTAAAAATAAATAAATAAATAAAAGCGCTCAACTATATTAACATTCCTCAAACTATAGTCTACATTATAAAATCATCATTTCTTTGTACATAAATAAGCATTAGGGAGGCCAGGTAAGTTATGAAGAATCATGAACTAGTTAGTTATAAATGTCTAATTTTATCAGAAGTTTTCTCAACGTTTTTAATAATGCCAATGTTCACTGTCCATTATTAATGAGAGTTTACACCATGAAGTTTTCCCCATTTGTCCATAAAACCTATTATGAGATAGCTAACATAATATTGCTCTATAAAATAGCACTATGGGAGAAAAACAGACTAGTTTTTCCAAAAGATTTACCCATCTACAGATCTATATAAATAATTTGGTGATAACCAATGAGGTGGGGTGCCCAAAACCTGGTCATCTCTCCCCAAATACTGAAAAATTTTTAAGCAGGGGTGGGATCGCCTAGGTGTCTGAGTCAGTTAAACGTCCGACTCTTGATTTTGGCTCAGGTTGTCATCTCAGGGTCCTGCCCTAGCCACATAGGGCTCTGCTCACGGCAGAGTCTGCTCCGGATTCTCTCTTTTCCTTCTCCCTCTGTCCCTTCCCCCACTCGCTTGCTCTCTAAAATAAATGAATAAAATCTGTAAAAAATAAATTTTAAATGTGGTATTAAATTTGTGAGATTTAGAATAACATAGCAAAGTCCTTTAAGACAATTATGTAAATAATGATACACAAATGAAAACACCCAGTTTAGGTCTCTGTTTTTTCAACAGCACCACTGAACAAACTAACGGCTGAATGGCTCATGAGGAAGAAAACTATCAGCAGTTCAGTTTTTCAGTAAAAGGCGGCTTGACAGACAGAAGAGTAATTTCTAGACATTTGAATAACGTGAGAGAGAGAGAGGAGCAGCTTGACCAAACAAAAAGGAAAAAGCCTTTAGGAACTCAAATTCTGAGAGTAAATTAATGAAGAAAGGTTTTCTATAGGTTAAGAAGAAAGGGATACCTAAGAGTGGTTTACATATCTGAAGATATGAGGATGTAACTAGAGAGTTTAAAGGAGAGGGAGAGGGACAGCAGCTAAAAAATCTAAGCAAGAAAAATCCAAGTTAAATGCAAAGTTCTACATATTACAAATGCTTGCATTTGTAATATGTAGAACTTTGCATTTAACTTGGATTTTTCTTGCTTAGATTTTTTAGCATTTGTAATATGTAGAACTTTGCATTTAATGCAAATGCTAACAAATGCTTGTTAGCATTTGTAATATCTCCAACAGAATTTATTTAGAAAAAGTCTCAAATTTTGGTTTTGATCTTTTGAGGCATAATTAGAGATTATATAAAGTATACTGTTTTTATAGAAAAAAACCCACTGGAGGACAATTAAGATACTAAAAATTACTGGAATATGATAAAAATCAGTGCCGAGGGTGAATTAAGAAGGATGAACATTTCTACCTCCTTCCTCTGCATTAGGAGGATTTCTAAATATTACATCATATTTGAAGAATATCAAGTGCTACTTTTTCTGCCTGGGGAAAAGAACTAGGGACTTTCTTTCCACAGTATGTAACAGGGACTACTATACCGTGTTCTTGGCTATAGCCATGTGATGTCTTGCATTAATTGAGCTGCAGAAGATGATGTAATAGGCAGTTAAAACACAAAGCCATCACTGATACTCTTCTTTACAGATTTGCTATTCCAGTTAAATAACTTTCTTTTTGATTTATTTGAGAGAGAGAGGGCATGTACGAGGGTGGAGTCGAGACAATCCTCAAGCAGACTCTCTGCTGAGCATGCTCAATACCAGTACCCTGAGATCATGACCTGAGCCAAAATCAGGAGTTGGTCATTCAACCGATGGAGCCACCAGGCACACCCAGTTGCATAACTTTTCAAAGAGCTGGTCACAGGTAAAACATATTTCTTTGATATTTTACTTTAAAAAATCAAGTATTTGTTTCTTATTTTCACACTACTAAAGATTACTTTTAGTTTCTGTTTTTGTATTTTTTTTAAAAATATTTTATTTATTTATTTGAGAGAGAGACAGTGAGAGAGAGCATGAGGGAGGAGAAGGTCAGAGAGAGAAGCAGACTCCCCATGGAGCTGGGAGCCCGATGCTAATTCCTTCCATTTACCTTCTGTAATAGGTTTCTTAGAAAGTTACCAAAGTAATAAAGACTTTCTAAAATATTGTAAAGTAGTAGTAAATGCCCTTTGTTTGTATTATTTACAAGGAACTCAGTAATGGGGACTAGTAACAATTTAGTAAGGTTAAAATATGCTTCTAATTCTTGATCTAACCACTCAAATATATATTAATAAAAGTTATTGGGGATAGAGAAACATGCTACCTATTTTATTAATGAAGATAACTAAATACCAGAAAAGGTATAGTTTTAGGCAGAAACAAACGTATTTGAGAGAAAATGTACTGAGTTCTAAATATAATATCGGTATGTAGGTAATACTAATGAGTCAAGAAAGATGTTATAAGTTCTATTCACTAAAGGCAAATGCATTTTACCCTAAGGGGAATCATCTCATCTTCACTCAGAACTCACTGACATTAGTAGACAGATAAATCATTCTTTCTAGTCTAGTGCAAAGCAGATTATAAAAGCAAAACAAGAAGAGACTCTTTGGACATGCTTCTGTAGTACTCTTAAGAACCATGAGGGGCTCAGTGGGTTAAGCCTCTGCCTTAGGCTCAAGTCATGATCTCAGGGTTCAGTGATCAAGCCCTGCATTGGGTTCTCTGCTCGACAGGGAGCCTGCTTCCCACCCTCACTGCCTGCCTCTCTGCCTGCCTCTGCCTACTTGTGATCTCTGGCAAATAAATAAGTAAAATCTTAAAGAAACATAAAAATTAAAGGAACCATGCAAAGTTTCATAGTTCAGAAACTCTTTTACCCCAGGACCCAAAATTAGTCCTAAAGTAGTATCATCATGTTATAATGCAATATTAAATAGGTTTTCTTTAATTGAAAATACATGCAAAAGGTTAATAAAAACTCTCTCTATATATACTTTCATAGCAACATACATCTTGTCTTTGTACTATGTGACTTTACACAAAAATGTACCATCTGTGTATATTTAATGTCTGTCTCTCCTATGAATGGAACAAGAAAAGTCTACATTTGGGACGCCTGGGTGGCTCAGTTGGTTAAGCAGCTGCCTTCGGCTCAGGTCATGATCCCAGCGTCCTGGGATCGAGTCCCACATCGGGCTCCTTGCTCCACAGGGAGCCTGCTTCTCCCTCTGACTCTTCCTTCCACTCTGTCTACCTGTGCTCGCTCTCACTCACTCTCTCTCTGACAAATAAATAAATAAAATCTTTAAAAAAAAAAATAAAAAATAAAAAATAAATAAAAATAAAAAAAGAAAAGTCTACATTCATATCCAGAATAATCATCTAAAATGATGCAGAAATGTGTTTTAGAAAACTTTCATGTAAATGGCTAATACTTATATTCTATAATATTTATTCAGAATTGCCAAAATTCAGAAGCAAGCAAAATGTCTTTCAACAGGTGAAAAAACAAGTTGTAGTGCATCTATACAGTAAACATCACTCAGCAATAGAAAAAAATGAACGCTCAGGTGCCTAGGTGGCTCAGTTGGTTAAGCATCTGCCTTCGGCTCAGGTCATGATCCCAGAGTCCTGGGACTGAGCCCCGGCAGTGGGCTCCTTGCTTGGCAGGGAACCTGCTTCTCCCTCTCCCTCTGCCTGCCACTTCCCCTGCTTGTGCTCTCTCTGTCAAATAAATAAAATCTTGAAAAAAAAAAAATGGACTCTCAAGATTATCAAGCCATGAGGACATGAATGCATAAAAATACATACTGCTAAGTTAAAGAAGTTACTCTAAAAAGGCTTTATACAATCCAACCATATGAAGTTCTGAAAAAGGCAAAATTAAAGGGACAATAAAAAGATCAATGGTTGTCAGTGATTTGCTGGTGGGGGAGAGCATATATTTGGAGCACAGGAGATTTTTCTGGACAATATAACAACTATATATGATACAATAACACTATGCATTCGTGAAAACCCATAGAATTATGCAACACAAAGAGTAAACCATAATGTAAATTATGGACTTCAATTAATAATGACACATAAGTACTGCCTCATTAGTTGTAAGAAGTTAATAATAAGGGAAAACTGGAAGCATGATGAGGTATACAGAATTTCTGTACTTTCCACCCAAGTCTGCTGTAAACTTAAAGCTTCTTTAAAAAAAAAAAAAAAAGCTTATTAATTTAAAAAAGAAAGTTTATTCTTTTCATAAAAATGAGCTATGATACTGCATGTAATGCACTCATTCAAAATAATTGAAAAACAAGTGTGTCAAAATGAGATTTTTAGTGCCACAAAAAGGTATGTACTTAGTACATATAGTAAGAGAAAAGAACTGAGGATGGAAAATAACCTCAGAGCAGGGATGCTATGCAGTCCAGTGTCCTTCATAATGCACATTTACATATGTTAAGGAACTAATACAATATCCTTAAAGAATCCAAGGGATGCAAGGTATAGACAAATCATTAAGATACAATATTATTCATAATAAAACCGAACTATAGCCACAGTACCCTTAATGGGGAAAGAGAAGTAGAATTATACATTTATTGCTTTGTTTTTGAAGCCAAAAGTTAGTTAGCTCCAAAAGTACAACAAATTGTCTTCACATTTTAAAACCGATCCAGCAATGGACTTTCTAGAGCCCTATTAAGTAGAGGGCCTAAAGCCAGGTCAAATAAGCAAAGGTATAGTCCACATTTTGATCTTTTCTCCATAGGTTATACTCTTTATGTTTATATAACACAGAAAGAGAGACAGAGAAAGTTCTCTATTCCCCAAAATATGTGAAAGACAATGTAGCAGCCCAGGAAATCTGAATGGTTTCAGATTCAACTGAAGATCAAAGAAACTGAGATGTCAGGAAGTCCACACGATCTCTCTTAGCTAAGCACCAAGGATCTGTGGTAATAATTGCGTCTTGGTACACAGCATATATGGGTGAGACATTTAACACTGGTTTTGCAATGGCCCTTTGTAGTCACACCTATTATCCTTGAACAAGTATAAAATCAGCAAAGCATATGATAAGAATGAAAAATAATTAGGTCATTCTCCTATGGTAGAGTAATTCTAATTGTCTAAAATGCTTGACAAAAATGGCAGGCCCCGTTTTCAATCAAAACAAAAAAAGGGGGGGGCCCTGGGTGGTTCAGTGGGTTTGGCCTCTGCCTGCCACTCAGGTCATGATCCCAGGGTCCTGGGATCAGGCCCTAGCAGGGGGCTCTCTGCTTAGCAGGAAGCCTGCTCCCCACCCCACCCCCCACCACCTCTCTGCCTGCTTGTGATCTCTGTGTGTCAAATAAATAAATAATCTTTAAAAAATAAATAAAACAAAAAAAGGTTTGGAATCTTAAGAGTTTTCTTTCTCTAAAGAGACTAGAATAAACTAAGTATCTACCTCAAAATGGGTGCTTGTCCTTAGTATACGTGTCCTTATTCAGACAGCAGATGTTCTAGTACCACAAAAAAATATTTGTTAGTTTTAATTTTATGATCGGTTGACTTAAATGTTTAAGTGCTACTGAAGTTTCAAGAATCCAGTGGCGGAAATTTTGTTCCCTAATACTTTCTATATATAATGGTCCAAATAAATACTGAGGTACTGAATAGTTGATTGAAAGTATGTAAGTATTAAAGAAGGTCTAAATACCTTTTAATACTACATACTGGTAGTATTTAACTAAATACTGGTAGAATTCTGACACTGAATAAAAAGCTATTTCATTCTGAGAGCCTTTTTTATTTTTTTCAACTTACTAGTATTTAAAAATAATGCCTAGAATCTAATTTAAAGAGTCATATTTGTGTTGGCCTTACATTTCAGGGGATCTTGCATGCCAAGATTATTTTAAAATAGGACAGATTATTTATGGAATCTCCCCTTAGGTATATCCTAACACTTAGAATTGATAGAATAGACCCACAGAAAGAGATGTGATCAAGTACTTCCATTTTTGGTTTTCAAATTTAATTATTTGACTATATCAAGAATTTATTCATTGAGAAATTCTTCTACAATCAATAGGAGTCAAAAGGGATCAAATAAAAAGATGAAATACTGTTTTAAAAAGAGAAAAATTTTCCCTTTATTAAAGTATTAATAGTTTCAATACTATAACTGAGCCTCCAAGTTTTCTAAATTTCTCAACCATAGTGACTTTTCACCTCTTTTATACTTAATCGTCCTAGACCTTGTCATTCTCCAAAACTACTCCATATCAGAAATCTTTTTCTTGGGGCGCCTGGGTGGCTCAGTGGGTTAAAGCCACTGCCTTCAGCTCAGGTCATGATCCCGGGGTCCTGGGATCGAGCCCCGCATCGGGATTTCTGCTCAGCAGGGAGCCTGCTTCTCCCCCTCCCCTCTCTCTGCCTGCCTCTCTGCCTACTTGTGATCTCTGTCTGTCAAATAAATAAATAAAATCTTTAAAAAAAAAAAAAAAAAGAAATCTTTTCCTTTTCTTTTCTTTTCTTTTTTTTAATAGAGGGAGGGATGGAGGGAGAGAGAATCTTAAGGGAAGGAGGGAAGGAGGGGGAATCTTAAGCAGGCTCCATGCCCAGTGTGGAGCCCCATACGGGGCTTGATCTTACAACCCTGAGATCATGAACTGAGCAAAATCAAAAGAGTTGGGTGCTTAACCAACTGAGCCACCCAAGAGCCCCATCTGAAATCTTTAACAATCTACTATTTCCTTTTGTCCCTACTTTCACATTTTCCTTGAGCATTCCATTTTTCAATGTCCACCAACCATTCATTCAGCAAATACTGATAAGGATACCACTCAGTATCTGCAGTCCACCTCTCTTTCAACTCAACCTGAACCTTACATAGTCTCTTATCAGGGCTCAAATTTCCTGGCTTCAAGAAACACTTCAGAAGTCTGGTTTTCAAAAACAATTTTCTTTTTTTTTTTTTTTAAAAGATTTTATTTATTTATTTGACAGAGAGAAATGACAAGCAGACGAAGAGGCAGGCAGAGAGAGAGAGGGAAGCAGGCTCCCTGCCGAGCAGAGAGCCCAATGCGGGACTCGATCCCAGGACCCTGAGATCATGACCCGAGCCGAAGGCAGCGGCTTAACCCACTGAGCCACCCAGGTGCCCCTCAAAAACAATTTTCTATCACTTGAACTCAGTCACTGGTCTCTTATCATTTTGCAATGCACTCAAGTGTCTACCAACGTATTTAGTAGTCTATACTGAAATTACTTGTATACTCTCAACTAAATAATGTCAGTTAATGGTACTGATCCAATTTAGAAAATAAGGAATGAAGAACAAAACCGGCATGGTCTCAAGTGATGAGGAACTGAATTCACTATTATAACTCTTCTAGAGTCATGTTTTTTGAGCCATGGTAATTTGGTTACCATTATGGTTTTATAAATTCCTTCAACTATAAAGGCTAATTACCTCATTGCAGATAAAAACTTGAGTTTACAAATATGAGAAAAATACATGAATATCCCTTATCTCAAAATGAAACAAACAATCTATACCTTTGAGGCTGTATACATATTCTGATTAAGTATACCTATAACCTTAAAAGAAATGAAAAATATATAAGGTTTTCTTTCTATTAGGGTGGCGCAGTAATCTAATTTGGTAAGAATGACCTCTGACTGAAGAAGCCGAGACTAAGTACGAGAATTCAGAAACCTGAGAGAGGTACCTTGATTCCTGGAGACTTGGGGTGGGAAGAGCATGTATAATGCTGCATGCTCTTGGTCCTAATCAAAACAGCTGGCAGTATTTTATGATAATAAAAAAAAAGCAACATACGGAGAAATTTATCAAAATACATTTAGCATGTGTATATGAGAATTGTTAAAATGCTGATAAAAGAAACTGAAGGTCCCAATACAGGACAGATACAGTTGTGTTCATTAATTGAAAGACTCAGTATTAAAAAGAAAATTCTTCCCTAAATTGATCTATAGATTCAATGCAATTCCAATCAAAATCCCTGTAGAATTTTTTCAGACTCTAAAATTTACATGGGAAGGGCACAAAAAATTTTTGAAAAGACAAAAATTTGGAGGACTCATATTGTTTGGTTTCAAGACTCACTATAAAGCTAAAGTAATATAGTAAATATATACTATATTACTATAGTATGTTTGGTTTCAAGACTCACTCTAAAGCTAAAGTAACATAGTAAATATATACCATATTACTATAAAGTAATATAGTAAACAGTAATACAATATAGTAATATGGTATTGCCAAAAACCAGAGACAAACAAATCAATACAAAAGAATGAAGTCCAGAAACAGCCATAAAACACAGGTAAATGATTTTTGACAAATGAACAAATCCAATTCAAAGGAGATATTCTTTTCAACAAATGCTGCTGGGATAATTGTACATTCAATCCGTATTTCATACTATATACAAAAATTAGACCCAGTTTCAGACTTAAACACAGAAAATAAAACTTTTTTGAAGAACAAGTTCTTCCTGACTTTGGGTTAGGCAAAAAATTATTAGAAAGGACTTCAAAAGCACAGACCATGAAAGGAAAAAAATGTGATGAAATTAACTAGATGTCATCAAAATTAAAAAAAAAATTGTGGAAGACTTTAAGAAAATGAAAGAATAGAACACAAACTATAATAAAACGTTTGAAAAAAGACGTATCCAGAATATATACTGTCAAAATTCAACAAAAAGAAAACTAATCAAAAATCATGGGATAAGATTTGAACAGATACTTCACCAAAGAAGATATACAGATGTCAGATAAGCACATGAAAAGATACTCGAAATTATTATTCGTTAGAGAAATGCCAAAAAAAACCCATAATGAGATACCATTACATACCTAATAGAGTGGCTAAAATTTCAGTCATGTGAAATGAAAACTTACATTTACACAAAAATCTGAATATGAATGTATATAGCAGTTTTATTTTTAAAAGACAAAAGCTAGAAACAATACGAATAGGGAATGTATAAACACACTATCGTATACCAGTATAATGAAATACTTCTTGGCAATAAAAAGGAACCAATGATTGATACACGCAACAATATGGATAAATATCAAACACTTTTAGATAACAGAAAGAAACCTGACTCAAAAGGTTACATATAAATATTATATAATTCTATTCATATGACATTCAGTGAAAGTCAAAACAATAATGATTGGGGATTATTAGTTGTCCAGAGTTAAGAGAGGAAAGGATTTAAAGGTTTGACTACAAAGGATTGATAGCAAAAAGAAATTTTGTGGCAAAATGATTGAATTGCTCTACTGTTGTTCATTGTGGTAAGTTACATTATTATGCATTTGTCCTCAGAACTACTGACCAAAAGCAGTTACATTAATATGCATTTGTCCTCAGAACTGACCAAAGAAAAGGTAAATTTTACTCTAATTAAAAAACAACAAGCTGTAAGTAGAGACTTGAACTGACAAAGAAGCTCAAATGATCATCATTAAAAAAACCAAGCCACTCCCTTCTCCTAAAGGCAGTTGATATAATAGCACTATACCTACTGGGATTATACTACAAAGACTTATATGCCTTTAGGAGTAAAGGATAGAAGAATGAGAAGGCAACTTCAAACGTAGGCTATCTCCTAATATACTGGTAGGACAAAAATGTCTACAACTGTACATTATTATGGTACACGCTGATCCCAGGATTCTCTTTCCTTAAGAGAGAAGAAAAACCTCACTTAGGGAGTCTTCTGACATATCCATTTCCATACTTCCCTTTTTTTGCTTTTAAAAAGGAGGTAAGGGAGAGGAAAGATACATAAAAACACTGAAAAAATATGTAAAAACACTGAAAACTGAGATTAAATATACCTGTACTATACATACTTCCCAAATGCCATGTAACTGTTAATGAAATAGCATCTGTGATAAGAAAAAGCATTAATAGAAGAGCATACCCTGAAATCAAAAGGACATAAATCTTGGGACCGGAAAGTTTACAATATGAAACCCTATTCATAAGCTTGCAATGTTTGGTTTCCAGAGAGCTCTTAGAACGTATATCCCAATTTTTCTAGGAGGAACTAATAATGGTGCCTTTTCGTAATAGGCACAAGGGGGCACTGGAACACAGAGTATTATGTCTTCTAGTACACCTCAGGACCTACCCTAGAACTGGGAGGGTTGTAGGAGAGGAGGAACAGCTAGTATGCATATTGTATCTTCATTTCATAAAATTTTTTTTAGTAGAAGAAAGATTTTATAAGACTGGATTTAAATGTATGCACTTTTCCAGCAAATTCATGGAATGAGTTTTTCCTTCTATCAGACCTATTAGTAAGAATTGCTTTGATTTCTTAGTTCTTATAGGTCAGCTATAATTCCTGAATTTAATAAATTACCACAACAAAGGACTTCAAATGAAAATCACTATTATTTACTGATCTCATCTTTTAATCTATGGCTCTACCACAATAAAGTGAAAGTTACGATGTAAGTTCATAAATAATTCTTCAACTATTTAGTATGCTACATTAATGCCTCTAATTTTATATACAGGCATACATTATTTTATATACTTCACAGATATTGCCTTTTTTTTTTTTTTAAACTAAGTGAAGGTTTGTGGAATCCTGAGCGAACAAGTCTAGTGATGTCATTTTTCCAACAGCACTTGCTCACTTCAGGTCTCTGTACATTTTGGTAATTCTTGGAATATTTCTAATTTTTTCATTTTATTACATTTGTTATGGTGATCTGTGATGTGACCTTTGATGTTACTAGCATTAATAGTTTTGGGGTACTACAAACCACACCATATAAAACTAAGAACATAATTGATAAATGTTGTGTAGGTTCTGACTGCTCTACCATCCCAGCCCTTTTCCTATTTCTCTCCCTCTCCTCAGGTCTCCCTAATTCCCTAAAATACAATAATATTGAAATTAACAATAACACTACAATGGCCTCTAAGTGTTTAAGTGAAAAGATGTCCCTCACCTCTCACTTTAAATCAAAAACCTGAAGTGATAAAGCTTAGCTAGAAAGGAATGCCAAAAGCCAACACAGGCCAAAAGCTAGACCTCTATACCAGTTAGCCAAGTTGCAAATGCAAAGGAAAAATCCCTGAAGGAAATTAAAAGTGCTACTCCAATGAACACATGAATAGTAACAAAGAAAAACCTCTTTAATTGCTGATATGAAGAAAGTTGTATTGGTCTGAATAGATCAAACCATCTACAACATTCCCTGAAGCCAAAGCCAGATTAATCCAGAGCAAAGCCCTAACTCTCTTCAATTCTATTTAAGGCTGAGAGAGGTAAGGAAGCTGCAGAAGGTAAGTCTGAAGCTAGCAGAGGTTGGTGCGTGAGGTTTAAGGGAAAAAAAGCCATCTGCAGTAACATAAAAGTACAAAGTGAAAGAAGCAGCAAGAACTTATCTAGAAGAATATGACAAAAAACCTTGAAAACCCAGAAGATCTAGCTAAGATAACTGATGAAGATGACTACACTAAACAACAGATTTTCATGTAGGCAAAACAGTGAAGATGCCATCTAAGACTTTTACAGCTAGAAAGTAATCAATGTCTGGCTTTAAACCTTTCAAGACAAGCTGATTTTCTTGTTAGGAGCTAATGCAGTTAGTGACTAAATTAAAGCCAGTGCTCACTTACCATTCTGAAAATCCTAGAGTCCTTAATAATTATGTTAAATCTCTTTTGTCTTTGTTCTATAAATGGAACAACAAAGCCTGGATAATAGCACATCTGTTTACACATGGTTTACTGTTATTTTAAGCCCCCAGGTGAGACCAACTGCTCAGAAAAAAATTTTCCTTTTAAAATATTAGTGCTCATTGACAATGGACCTGGTCATTCAGGAGCTCTAATGGAGATGAACAAGATTAATGCTGTTTTCATATCTGTTAAGATAACATCCATCCTGTAGCCCATGGATCAAGGAGTCATTTTGACTTTCAAGTCTTATTGTTTAAGAAATACATTTCATAAGGCTATAGCTGCCACAGATGGTGATTCCTCTGATAAATCTGGACAAAGTAAACAGAAAACCTTCCAAAAAGAATTCACCATTCTAGATGCCATTACGAACACTTGTAATTTATGGGAAGAGGTCAAAACATCAACATTAACAGGAGTTCAAAAGAAGTTGATCCCAACCCTTGACTTTGAAGAGTTCGAGACTTCAGCAGAAGTAACTGCAGATGTGGTGGAAACAAGAAAAGAACTAGGAAAGGAGTCTGAAGATAGGACTGAATTGTTGCTATCTCATGATAAAACTGAATGAATGAGGCTTTGCTTCTTATAGATGAACAACAACAACAAAAAAAGTGGTTTCTTGAAATGGAATCTACTCCTGATGAAGATGCTGTAAAGACTTGAAATGACAACAGAAGATTTAGAATATTAATAAACTCAGTTGATAAAGTAGCAGCTGGGTTTGAGAGAACGGACTCCCAACTCCAAAAGGAGTTCTACTATGAGTAAAATGTTATCAACATTACATGCTAGAGAAATTCTACTTGAAAGAGTCAACTGATGTAGCAAACTTCACTATCTTACTTTAAGAAACTGCCACAGTCACCCAACCTTCAGAAACCACCATTCTATTGATCAGTCAGCAGTTATCACCAATGAGGCAAGACCCTCTACTAGCAAAAAGATTATAGCTAGCTGAAAGCTCAGATGATGGTTAGCATTTTTTTAGTGATAAGGCAAGTACATTGTTTATTTTAGATATAGTGCTATTACAGACTTAATAAACTATAGTGTAAATTAACTTTTATATGCACTGGAAAGCCAAAAAATTCATTTGGCTCACTTTATTGCACTATTTACTCTATTGTAATGATCCAGAATTGATTCCACAGTATCTCTGAGGTATGCCTGTATATGAAATGCTATTTTGAAAAATCTAATTTTTTTGTAGAGACAATAACATAATGGGATTCCCATGCCCATTACCCACCTTTAACAATTTTTATCTCATGGTCAATCTTGTTTCAACTAAAAAAAAGATATATTATTTCTGCAAAATTATCCATTATCAGTCAGTATTCAAGTTTCCCAGCATAGACTTTTTTCCTTTTCAGTTTGTTCAAATTAAGATTATAAATAAGTTCCATTTATTGCTAGTCATTGACATGAAACTTACATCTCTTTTTTATCTTTAAGGTTTTACCTCTTTTCCTCCTGCAATGTCTTTGTTAAAGAAATGAAGTCACTTGTTCCATGCAAACTTCAAATACCTATATTTTGCTGACTATACCCCTGAGACATTTTTTAATTCCTCTTGTCCTTGTTTTAATTTTCTGTTGAATTTAGAGTTTTAATCAAATTCTGAATTCATAGAGAAGCCAACCTCATATGCAGTACTGGGTTTCAGCAAGGGGCATATGCATATCGCCTTCTATCTGTGGTAATAGCAGCCACCAATGAGTGACAACTAAATGGAGTATTTCACTGAGAGCTGCAAAGAATGCAGAGAAGACATGCAAAGAAAGCAAAGAATGACATTCTAATTTTATTATGCCTTCATTATTTACTATATCTATAATATGTCTAGTGGCTCAGTTGGTTAAGCGGCTGCCTTCAGCTCAGGTCATGATCCCAGCGTCCTGGGATTGAGTCCCACATCGGGCTCCTTGCTCGGTGGGGAGCCTGCTTCTCCCTCTGCCTCTGCCTACCACTCTGTCTGCCTCTGCTCCTGCTCTCTCTCTCTCTAACAAATAAATAAATAAAATCTTTAAAAAAATATATATATATATCTATAATATGTCTAGTAAGTGAAAATTCTCATTAATCTTTGGTTTCCAAGAAGTACCTTGAACAGAAAAGGAAGAATACTTGGTTTTTATTAGTTTTTTCTTTTCAGCGTAACAGAATTCATTGTTTATGCACCACACCCAGTGCTCCATGCAATATGTACCCTTCATAATACCCACCACCTGGCTCCCATAACCTCCCACCCCCCACCCCTTCAAAACCTTCAGGTTGTTTTTCAGAGTCCATAGTCTCTCATGGTTCACCTCCCCTTCCAATTTCCCTCAACTCCCTTCTCCTCTCCATCTCCCTATGTCCTCCATGTTATTTGTTATGCTCCACTAATAAGTGAAACCATATGATAATTGACTCTCTCTGCTTGACTTATTTCACTCAGCATAATCTCTTCCAGTCCCGTCCATGTTGATACAAAAGGTGGGTATTCAACCTTTCTGATGGAGGCATAATACTCCATAGTGTATACGGACCACATCTTCCTTATCCATTCGTCCGTTGAAGGGCATCTTGGTTCTTTCCACAGTCTGGTGACCGTGGCCATTGCTGCTATAAACATTGGGGTACAGATGGCCCTTCTTTTCACTACATCTGTATCTTTTGGGTAAATACCCAGTAGTGCAATTGCAGGGTCATAGGGAAGCTCTATTTTTAATTTCTTAAGGAATCTCCACACTGTTCTCCAAAGTTGCTGTACCAACTTGCATTCCCACCAGCAGTATTAGTTTTTTAAATAATAGGTTAGTATTTTAAGCTCCCGGAATGGTAAAAAATGGTAATGTGTTTTTTAGGCGAGGGATCATTATAAACTCTCAGATTTAAGTAAATGTAGCATGCTTCAAATTTCTGTAGTTGTTCATTTCTATTCTTTTTCTGTTTATTTATTTTATTATTTTAATTTATTTGTCAGAGATTTTATTTATTTGTCAGAGAGCGAGAGAGCACAAGCATGTAGAATGGCAGGCAGAGGTAGAGAGAGAAGGAGGCTCCCCATTGAGCAAGGATCCCAATTCGGGACTTGATCCCAGGACCCTGGGATCATGACCTGAGCCAAAGGCAGCTGCTTAACCCACTGAGCCACCCAGGCATCCCTGTTTATTTCTATTATTGTCAAATTTTTCCATCTTTGGCCAGTGAGCGCCTCTTTAATTAGTTTCTGAGTCTTTTAGACAGAGCTTAGTAGTCTTTAATAGCTTTCCCACTTCTGATATAACAAAATATCCGAGGATCATCTTGTCCATCTCCTGTCCCAGACCTGAAATTAACCATATATCCAAGGAACTTTAGTACTTTTCATTCAATGGGAAACAGCTTCCACAGACAACAGTCTGGGTTCTAAGGAATGCTCATTTCACCTTTTATTGTGGTAAGAGTTAGTGTAATTTTATACTGATATATCCAAATAAAATTCTATTTAAAATTTTGATCCTATATTTCTATTTCTCCCTTTTCCCAACCTGTATGTGATTCCTGTTACACAATGTCACCAAATAATTAAAATCATTTGCCTTATGGCACAATATATATACAACAATTTGGGAATAATAACAACACTATGATTAATGAAAACCATTTAAAGTTTTTATATTGTTCTTCTGTCCTCAGGGTATAATCTACCCAGCATGTATAATCAAATTATTGTGTTTTAAAGTCACTTAAAATAGTTTCTTCCTATAATTATACCACTTAGGCTTCCTTCTTTGTCTCATTTTGCTTTCACTTTTTTTGTTTCATTTTTGCTTTCACTTTCACATTTTGCTTTCACTTGTTTTTTAAATAATTAAAACTTATTTTAGAGTTATGTAAAACATTTACATGGTTTAAACATCACACCTAGAAAACAAGGTATATTTGCAGAACTCTAGCTATTCCTTCTATTTCCTGTTCCCTCTAGTGGAATAGTTTTGTTTTTTTTTTTAAATTAATTCCTAAATTAAAAAAAATAAAATTAGAAATGTATATACATATAAATATATTTAAACAGTAACATACTTATTAGTTTTACTGCACAATAATATAAATTGTCTGTCAAATTTGCTTTTACACCCATATAATACTCCACGGGATAATAATAAATATTGTATGCAGTGAAAACCCTACTAATGAATACTTGTGTCCTTTCAGTCTTTTGCTATTACAAACAGAGCTACAGTGAATGTAGACGTGTACATATGTCATTTTGTATTTATGCCACCCTATATCTGGGATAAATTTCTAGGAGTGAGATCTACTGATCAAAGAGTAGATGAATATTTAATTTAGCTAGATAATGCCAAATTTCCCAATACACGAGGTTGTACTACTTTGTATTCCAATAGACAAGGTCTGAGAAAGTGCCTATTTTCCACAGTCTCACCAAATGGGTATGTTGCAATTTGAAAGGAGAGGGGAAGTGAGGAAGAACCGGACAGGTGAAAATTATTACCTCAGTACCGTTTTGTTCACCTTTTCCCTTTTACAGGCTATTTCATTGATCTACTCTTTGTTGTGGGGGGAGGGGCAAAGGGCAAGGCCACCCCCCAGTGTGGAGCCCAACACAGAGCTTGATCTCATGACCCAGAGATCATGTTCCAAGCCACAATCAAGAGCTGGATGCTTAACCAATTGAAACACCCAAAAGACCCACACTGATCTACTCTTCTCTTTTTTCCTGCCATATTCATAGCTGGGTTTTATTTGCCCTTATTTTTCTCTCTTAAGGTAAATCCCTGGGTTATTGGTTATATTTTCCATCATTTCTAATATAAGCACTTAAAGATATAAATTTCTCTCTAAACCCTGAAGATGCATCTATACATTCTGTTATGTGCATTATATCATTCAGTTTGAAATGACATCTAATTTCCCTTGTGATTTCTTCTTTGACCCACAAATTGTGGGTATCGTCTAATAACCAAACATTCGAATGACATCATACTGTTATTATTCTAGTTTAATTCCACCATGATCCAAGTCCAACACTCTTGTGTTACTTCCATCCTTTTAAATTTATTTAGAATTATTTCATGATCCAGCATATGGTCTCTTTTGATAAATATACCATGTGCACTTGAAAAGAAACTGTATTATTGCAGCATGAAGTGCAGTGATCCAAAAATATCAATTAAATCAAGATGAATGAGAATGTCAAATCTTTAATGTCTTTGCTAGCTTTTTATGTAGTTATTCTATCAACTGCTATAGGAAAGGTATTAAAATTTTCCAACTATGAATGCAAAACTGCCTATATTTAAGTTCTACAATTCTATAAAATTCTACTTGAGGTATTTTGAAGCTATGCTATCAGGTACACAACTATTTGTCACTGTTATGTCAGAATTGTGACCAAGAGATAGTACATATATATGAAAAGAAATAGGAACTATATTAATCCTTGTTCTAAGTCCATTTCTTAGGAGATTCAATCCAAAAAAATGAGTCATTGCTATTTACTAGTTGCAATGAATAATATCAGTATGACACAGTTCTTATTTCCAAAGAGGCCTACAATCATATTTCAAAAGCACTGCCATAAACATCTAAGTAGCAAGCCTTATAAGAATACCACAGTATAACTTCTTAAATTTAAGAAGCTTATATAGTACATGTATGTACACTCCTTTCGATTCATTTTTAACAACTAAATCCTCTCAACTCACCCGAAGTAGATACTAAGTATATCTTATAGCTGAGAAATGTAAAACCCAGAAAGATTAAGTGATTCATTCAACATTACACAGTTAACATTTGGCAGAGCTAGAACTCAAACCTGAGTCTACTTTTGTAATATCACACATAGCTCCAAGAAAGAAAAGAATATTCAACAATGTGAACTGGAGACCAAAAAGTAAAAATTACAATTCTAATTATATAAATATGGATAATTCCAATAAGAAATAGGAAGAGATATTACCTATGAAAGTATAAACTCTACTAGTAAAAGTCATATCAATTTCTTATTTCTCAGGGCCTGATATACTTTGGGAATTTAATAAATGTCAGTGGACTGAATAAATGAAGTTGATGAGTGAGCGAAACAATATGGCTACTATAGAGTTTTCTGAGGTCAGATTTTAAAAGGACATATATAAATAATGGAAGGAGGGAAATGTAACTAAGAATATTTATGAATTAATATCAAAAACCATATTTATTTATAATATTGTCAGAATAGAATAAATGTTATCAGTGGTACAAAGAAAAACCAAACAGGCCTATTGGTTGTATAAATGTAAGAGGACGAACTAAGAAGAAACAAGAATACTGCATGGGAAAGATGATGTAATGTTAACAGATGCAGAGAGAATAAAGAACTACTCACACCTCCTCTTTTGCATCCATCTTCTCCACCAAGGAGAATTGAGTAGAAAACTGGAAAAGGTAGAAGAAACATAGTTAAAAAGTAAATGAAGTTGAAATGAGAAAAGAAGACAGTAAGAGAATACCTAGCTAACTTTTTAAATTAGTCTTTGTCTACAGAACCTAAATAATCATAGGTCTGAATTAGACATGCAATTCTAATGTGTATAATCTGCAAAACATCATAAGAAAATAATTCCTAAAATGCACTGACTTGGGAAATGGAGAAACATTTTTTTCTAAGAAAATCGTGTATCAAACAAAGACTCTTTGAGTTGAAAAGGCTCTTGACAATCCATTAATGTTGATCTATATCCAAAGTACAAAAATTATTACTTGCAAGTTGGCTTGTAAGCACTAAAAAAAGGAAAAAAGGTTATACCAAGAGCAAATTTTATTTCACTACAATGATCTTAAGTTTTTTCTTTATCGATAAATTTCTTCTTTTTAGGGAGGCTAGTGTAACTAATATACTAGATTTTTAAAATTCTAATATTGTAGGGAAAGATATTGAACATACTTTGAAGAATAAACTAAAAACTACATAAGGTCATTAATAATATAGGATAACTTGGTACTCATAGCTGGACTGAAAAAAAAAATACAACTTACAGTATTAACCAAGAACTAAAGAAAAGTGATTGAATGTCTTCAAAAGTAAAATATATTATATTTTTATAATATGTTATATGTTTATAATTTTTATAATATATTATATGTTTATAATTTATATGGGAAAATATATTATATGTTTATAAAAAATAAAAAAATTTTTAAAAAAGTAATCCATGGGGCTCGAACTTCATACTTCAGTCAAGATACTCAGCTGGCTCAACAGGATGCAAAGTTAATAATTAACATGATGGATGATAAAATGAAGATTCCAATAAATTTCAACAGACTAGAAAAATAAGCAGAATCAACTAATATTAAAATAACTTCAAGAGCAGTGCTGACTTCATGAAATAAAAGGTTAAGCTAAAGTTAGAATTTAAGAAAGCTGACAAATACTCCAATTTACAACACAGAAGCCCACAACAGTTCTTTATGTCTTTTTATGGTTTTGTTTTGTTTTTTCTTGAGAGAGAATCTGAAGGAGGCTCCATGCCCACCCTGAGATCATGACCTGAGCCAAAATCAAGAGTCAGATGACTAATGCAACTCAGCCACCTAAGCGCCCCAGAAGCCCACAATGGTTTAATATTGGTTGAGAACTAATAAGAAGAATGATACTAGTCTGGTTAAGGAGCAGCTAGACACCCAGATCTTTCCTTGATCTAGCCTAGCAACTGCCCCCTCTTTCACTTTGTAGAAGTGGAGGTTTTCTCCCCCTAGAAAAAAATTATTGAAGGGTGTATGAATAAGGGAGTGTACTAAAGCAGACTGAAGACAGAGACTGCTACTAAAAGAGGAAAATCAAGCGAAAGTTATATAATAAAATATGCTGAGAACCAAACCTCTCCCAAAATGCCTAGTTTTGTTCCTTTACTTCAATGGGTATAAACTTTGAGAGGGAAAAGACTGGCAGATACCTCTGGGAAACCTGATCAGTTTAAACACACCTAAATACAGACATTAGGTATTCCCTAAAAAAGCAGCCTCATCCATTGGGGAGGTATGTGCTATGTAAGAAATAATAAATAAAGTTAAAAAAAAAAAAAGCCTGATCTCCAGACAGTTAAAAGTATAGTCAACAAATCCTGCCCCTGTTGCTCAGAGCTCCCAGTATATTTTAAAGTGTTAAAGCTATTAAATCTGAGTAGTCAGAATCATCATATATTTCATGTGAGGAAAATATCAAATTTAAAACACAGAGACTAAATTACACATGGAGAAATAAAGTGACTGAAAGACAAGAAGACTCTGAAAGGAGAAGAAAGCCAAAACAAAACAAAACAAAACAAAAAAACAAAAAGAAAAACAACAACAAACCCCCCCCACAAAACCCTAATATTAATATTCTCAATAAATTTAGCAATCAAAATACAGAAATAGGTAGCTATCAAAAAATAAGTTTGCTAGAAAACAAAAACACTTTAGGAAATTAAACTATGATAGAAATGAAAAAACTCGACAGAAGATTTAGAATATAAAGTTGTAAAAATTTTCCCACTAACTACAACAAAAAAATATGGGAGAAAAAAATATTGTAGAAAGAGGACCCGTGTGGTCCTATACCACAAAACAAAGTTCTGGTAAAGAGAAAAAAAAAAAAAAACCCAAGAGGGAACTAAAGAAATAATTCAAGCAAATTTCCCAGAACTGAAACTCAAAGTTCCCAGACTGAAAAGCAACTCCTAAAAAGCAATAAGCATTCAGATGAAGAGATTCCTATCTAGGAATGTCATGAACTTCCAAAGCACAAACAAAAGAGAATATCCCACATGCTTCTTTCATATGGAAGATTAAAAAGCAGAACTGCACAACTTGTTAAAAGCAACACCAGAATCAGGAAGACATTAGATCAATGCTTTCAAAATTCTGAGGAAAAATCATTTCCAATCTCTTAATCCAGAATTCTATATACAATCACATATGGGTCAAGTTTCAGCTTAAATACAGATCCTTTCAAGGCACCTGGCGCAGAGAAGGGAGAGAAGCAGTCTATCATACTCAGGAGCCTGCATGCGGTAAGGCAAACCCCCTTAACAGCTGGCTTTAAAATGCAGTGGGGCCGAATTTCCTTAGTTCTAAAAATCAGTGGGACTTAAAGCCTGGAATTTAAAAACTAAGCAGCCCAGTTCTTAGGAAGCATGAAGGGCAACAGGAAGGTGAGTACCTGCCTTTAAAAAGACAGCACAATAACCACAGAGTGTGTAGAAGCAGCAGGTTGAAAAATGCCCAGGGTATATGAGAGGAAGAGTGCTTTACTAATCTGAGAGCTTGTCCCAAAGGGGCAGAGATCACTGGGAGACTCGTGCAGGAACAAAGGAGCTGGCAGGCACCATTTCCCTCCCCTGCCTACCAGCATAAACACACAGCCACCCAAAGGAACCAGCACAACACCAACATTCAACTACTTAACTCTTACACCAAGCCCCGCCCCCCAGATTTGGTGGATTCGCCTTTTACAGTCACACTTGCCTGAGTCCTGGAGCTGCAGATCCCTCACCTGTAAGCTCAAACCAAACCTTGCCAACACAGCATCTCCTGACCCTTGCGGGATCTCAGTCTCGTGGTGGAGGACCCCTCCGAAGGAAGACCTGCACATACCCTGTTAAAACTGCATTCCCCGCCCACCAATTTTTGTGGCTCCTCCCAGGCTAGCCTTTGCCCAAACAGAAAATCAACAAGTAAACAACGGCTTTGAATGACACACTAGACCAGATGAATTTAACAGATATATTCAAAACATTCCATCCTGAAACAGCAGAATATGCATTCTTTTCAAGTGTACCTAGAACATTCTCCAGAAGAGACCATTAGGCCACACAAGATTCGACAAATTCAAAAAGATCAAAGTCATACCATGCATGTTTTCTGACCACAATGCTATGAAACTGAAAGTCAACCTCAAAAACAAACAAACAAACAAAACCCTGGAAAGAGCACAAACACCTAGAGGTTAAATAACAATGAATGGGTCAACCAAGAAATTAAAAAAGTCATAAAAGATTACATGGAAAGAAATGAAATGAAACACAACAGTCCAAAATCTTTGGAATGAGGCAAAAGCAGTTCTAAGAGGGAAGTTTATAGCAATACAGGCCTACCTCAAGAAGCACGAAAAATCTCCAATAAACAACCTAACTTTACAGGTAAGGGAGCTAAGAAAAAGAACAAACTAAATGTAAGCCCAGCAGAAGGAAGGACATAATAAAGATCAGAGCACAAATAAATAATGTAGAAATTTAAAAAAACATAATAGGACAGATCAATAAAAATAGGAGCTGATTCTTTAAAACATGAACAAAACTGATAAACCTCTAGCGAGAACCATCAGAGAAAAAGAGACAGGATTCAACAAAACAAAATCAGAAATGAAAGGGGAGAAATAACAACTGAAACCACAAAATTACAAATTATAGAATATTGTGAAATTGTATATGCCAACCAACCAGAAAACCTATTAGAAATGGATAAACTCGGGGCACCTAGGTGACTCAGTGGGTTGAGGCCTCTCTGCCTTTGGCTCAGGTCATGATCCTAGGGTCCTGGGATCAAGCCCCAAATCAGGCTCTCTGTTCAGCAGGGAGCCTACCTCCCTTCCTCTCTCTCTGCCTGCCTCTCTGCCTACTTGTGATCACTATCAAATCAATCAATCAATCTTAAAAAAAAAAAAAAAGAAAGAAAGAAAGAAAGAAAGAAGTGGATAAGCTCCTAGAAACAAAACCTACCAAAACTCAATCAGGAAGAAAGAGAAAATTTGAACAGATTTATTACCAGCAATAAAATTGAATCAGTAATCAAAAACTTCCAACAAATAAAAGTCTAGGACCAAAGGTCTTCCCAGGTGAATGCTACAAAACACTTTTTTTTTTTTTATTTTATTTATTTATTGAGAGAGAGTGAAAGAGAGAGAGATCAGGAGCAGGGGGAAGAAAAGCAGGAGAAGCAGACACCCCGCTGAGCAGGAAGCCCAACACCCAGGACTCATCCAAGGAACCCCCGATCATGACCTGAGTTGAAGGCAGTCACTCAACGGACTGAGCTACCTAGGTGGCCTAAATGCTACCAAGTATTTAAAAAGACTTAATACCTATTCTTCTCAAACTATTACAAAAACTAGAAGAGGAAGGAAAACTTCCAATTTTCATTCTACAAAGTCAGCCATTACCCTGATACAAAAACCAGATAAAGATACCACAAAAAGAGAACTACAGTCAGTATATCTAATGAACATAGATGCAAAAATCCTCAACAAAATATCAGCAAACCAAATCTAACGATACATTAAAAAAAATCATTCTGAGGGGTACCTGGCTGGTTCACTCAGTAGTGCATGTGACTCTTGATCTCGGGGTTATGGGTTTGCGCCCCATGTTGGGTATATAATTTACTTAAAAATAAAATATAAAATATAAAAAAGAAGGGATGGAGGGAAGGAAAATCATTCACCATAATCAGTGGGATTTATTCCTGGGATGCAAGAGTGGTTCAAGATGAGAAAGTCAGGGGCACCTGGGTGGCTCAGTGGGTTAAGCTGATGCCTTGGGCTCAGGTCACAATCCCAGGGTCTCTCTGGGAGCTGAACTCTCTGCTCAGCGGGGACCCTGCTCCCCACTCCCCTGCTTCCCTCTCTGCCTACTTGTGATCTCTGTCAAATAAATAAATAAAATCTTTTAAAAAAGAAAAAAAAAAGAGATGAGCAAGACAATCAATGTCCTACAACACACCAAGAGAAAGGATAAAAACCATATGACTGATCATTTCAGTAGATGCAAAAAAAAGCATTTAACAAAGTATAATACCCACTCATAATAAAACCCTCAACAAAGTAGGTTTAAAGGGAATATACCTGAACATAATAAAGGCCACATATGAAAAATACACAGCTAATAGCTCAATGGGGGAAAAAATACGGTCTTTTCTCCTAAGATCAGGAACAAGAAAAAGATGTCCATTCTCTCCACTTTTATTCAACACAGTACTAGAAATCCTAGCCACAGCAATCAGATGAGAAAAAGGAATGAAAGTCATCTGAACTGGTAAGGAAAAAGTCAAACTTTCACAATTTGCAGGTGATATGATACTATATATAGCAAACCCTAAAGACTCCGACCCAAAAAAAAAAAAAAAACCTACTAGAACTGAGAAATGAATTCAGTAAGATCAGAGGATACAAAATGAATGTACAGAAATACACTGAATTTTTATATAGTAATAATGAAGCACTATTAATAAAATACCTAGGAATATATTTAACCAAAGAGGTGAAAAGACCTATACTCTGAAACACTGATGAAAAGACACTGAAGACCACACAACGAACAGATATTTTGTGCTTATGGACTGGATAAACAAATATTGTTAAAATGTCCATACTACCCAGGGGCACCTGGGTGGCGGAGTTGGTTAAGCACATGATGCTGGGCTCAGACCATGATCTCAGGGTCCTGGTCCTTCGTACCAAACCCCACACTGGGCTCCATGCTTTGCACAGAGTCTACTTGAGATTCTCTCTTACTCTCCCTCTGCTTCTCCCACTCATGCTCAGTCTCTAAAATAAAGGAATAGATCTTAAAAAAAAAAAAAAAAAAAGTCCTTACTACCCAAAACAATCTATGGATTTAATGTAATCCCTATCAAAATATCAACAGCATTTTCCACAGAACTAGAACTATCCTAAAATTTGTATGGAACCACAAAAGACCCCAAATAGCCAAAGCAATCTTGAAAAAGAAAAAGCTGCAGTATCACAATTCCAGACTTCACATTCTATTACAAAGCTGTAGTAATCAAAATAGTATGGTATTGGCACAAAAACAGAGAGATAAATAGGATAGAAAAGAAAGCCCAGAAATAAACCGAAACTTACATACATGGTCAATTCATCTTCAACAAAGGAGATAAGAGTACACGATGGGAAAAACAGTCTCCTCAACAAATGATCTTGGGAAAACTGGACAGCTACATGCAAAAGAATGAAACTGGACTGCTTTCTTATACCATACACAAAAATAAACTCAAAATGAATTAAGGACTTAAATATGAGACCCAAAACCAAAAATATCCAAGAAGAGAGCAGAGGCAATAATTTTTCTTACATTGGCAAAAACATCCTTTCTAGGGGCGCCTGGGTGGCTCAGTGGGTTAAAGCCTCTGCCTTTGGCTCTGGTCATGATCCCAGGGTTCTGGGATCAAGCCCCACATCCGGCTCTCTGCTCAGCGGGGAGCCTGCTTCCTCCTCTCTCTGTCTGCCTCTCTGCCTACTTGTGATCTCTGTCTGTCAAATAAAAAAATAAATAAATAAAACTGTTTAAATTAAAAAAAAAAAATCTTTCTAGATATGTCTCCTGAGGCAAGGGAAACAAAAGCAAAAATAAACTACTGAGAAGAGCCTGTTTCAGCTGGAAGAGTATGCGGCTCTTGATCTCATGATTCGGAGTTTGAGCCCCACGTTGGGTACAGAAGTTACTAGAAAAAAACAAATAAACTTAAAAAAAATAAACTGTTGGGACTACAAAAAAAAAAAAAGAAAGAAAAATCTTCTGCATAGCAAAGGAAACAACTAACAAAACTAAAAGACAACATATTGAATGGGAAAAAATATTTGCAAATGACATATTCAATAAAGGGTTAGTATTCAAAATATAAAGAACTTACACAACTCAACACCAAAAAACCAAATGGTAGAATTATGAAATGGTATAAAGAATAGACATTCTCCAAAGAAGATACACAGATGGCCAAGAGACACATGAAAAGATGCTCAACATCCCTTATCATCAGGGGAATGCAAATCAAAACAATGAAGTATCACCTTACACTGGTCAGAATGTCTAAAATAAAAAACACAAGAAACAACAAATGTTGGCAAGGATGTGGAGCAAAAGGAACTCTTGTGCACCACTGGTAGGAAAGCAAAACTGGTGTAACTACTGTGGAAGACTGTATGGAGGTTCCTCAAAAAATTAAAAACAGCTACCCTATGATCCTACTGAGTATTTAGCCAAAGAATACAAACGTGCTAATTCGAAGATATCTATATACCCTGTGTTGTTGTGGCATTATTTACAACAGCAAAACTTTGGAAGTAGCCCAAATGTCCACTGACTGATGAACAGTAGATAAGGAATATGTGATACACACACACACACACACACACACGTGCGCGCATGTATGTGTGTGTGTGTGGGGGGGGGTATATATATATGGTCTGAATAATATTCAGACATTAAAAAAAAGATTTAAATCTTGACAACAACATGAATAGATCTGGAGACTATAATGCTAAGTGAAATAAGCCAGATAAAGACAAATACCATATGATTTCACTCATGTGTAATTTAAGAAACAAACAAACAAAAAAGAGATAAGCCAAAAAACAGACTTTTTATATAGAGAACAGACGGTTATCAGAGGAGAGGTGGGTGTCCTGTTCCTTTCACTGCCAATATTCTAGATTAGCTCCAACTACTTTATGAGATGTAACAAAACAGCACATTGATAAGGAGCAATCTTCAACTACTGCTCCACAACTTAATACCTGTCTGAACCTGGGTAAATTACTTAACTTCTCCATGCTGCATTCCCTTACTTAACAGCAGTATCTACTTCACATGGTTTTGTGAGGATGAAATAAATTAATAAATATAAAGATTCAGTACAAGTGCCTCATGTATAGTAATCTCTATGTTTCCTAACTATTTTCTCTGCCTCCAATCACTTTTTTCTCTAGCTTACCTAATACTGCCAGACTAATTTTCTTGGAACAATTCCTTTTGTCATCTCACTTTATTAACGTAAAATATCATGACTACTTTCTGAATGATGATCAAGCTTCTAAGTCTCACGTTTATAGTTCTCCATTACCTAGTCCAGCAGTAGGCAAAATATGGCCTACAAGCCAACCATCTGTTTTTATACAAAAACTTTTATTGAAACATAGCTATTCTCATTAATTTATCCATTGTTCATGAATGTTTTCTCACATGGATATCAGAGTTGAGCAGTTGTGACACAACCTATAAGGGCCACAAAACATAAAATGTTTACTCTCTGGACCTTTACAAAAAATATTTGCCAATTGCTAACCTAGTTCAACCTCTAACTATACTATCTGCAAAGTATATTTAGCATGCTTAAAATGGAATTTTTTTTGGGGAGGGGAGATACTTGCTTGTCTCAAGTTCATTGTTTTATTAATATCTAATAAGTATTTTTTACAGCTTTATTACATGCCACACACTAATCGTAAACAGGGACTCATAAACAGCAGGGGATAAAAAGAAAACCCCTACTTTATAGAGCATTATTTTCTTTTGAAGGGCATTAAACTAAAAATAAGAAAGCATACACATAAGTATGTCATTTGGTGGTAAGTGCTATGAACAAAAACAAGTGTCTAGGATGACAGAACGGCAGAAGAGTGGGACGCTAATTTAGATATAATAACTTTCTAATGAGGAAACATTTTTAATAGAGGCTTAGAGAGTGACCCACAGGAATGCTTTGGGGGAAATGCAATCTGGGAACATAGGGAACTCAAACCTAAGAGTGGGTGCCTCCTTAAATTTGCACCCTAGGTGCCTCATTTGCTTCTCTCTAGTCCCAAATCCTGCTGTTGGTAACTTATAACTAGAATATATAAAATTCTCCTATGAAATAAAAAGACAATCCAAATTTTTAAATAGGTATAAGACTTGATCAGGCATTTCAAAAAAATGGGAGAGAATATGCATGCTCATCAATAAGCATATAAAGTCACTAAGCAAATTACTCATCAATGAAATGTAAATTAAAATTACAATAGCCCCTCTGGACTATCTATGAGAATGGCTAAAAAATCCAAGTAAATGCAACTTTACTCAGAAGCCAAAATGTGGGAACAACCCAAATGCCCATCATTCAAAGGACAGCTAAATAGTAATATATTCATACAATGGGATAATACATGGCAAAAAAAGAATGAACTTCTTGTAAATCTAATAATGCAGATGAATGTATTAGTTCTTTAAGGCTGTATTAACATACCTGGTGGCTTAGAAAAACAGAGATTTATCCTCTCACAGTTCTGGAGGTCAGAAGTATGAAATCAAGTGTCCTCAGGGTCATGCTTCCCTTTAAAGGTAAGGAAAAATTCTCCTCTAAAGCCTAAGGAAAGAGTGTGGCCCTGCCAACAACCTGATTTCATACTTCTGGCCTCCAGAATTGAGAAAATATATTTCTACTGTTTCAAGCCACCAAGTTTGCAGTGATATGTTAATGCAGCCTTAGAAAACTAAGACCAAGAATTTCACAGATATCATAGGGTTCAAAAGCCTCTGCATTAAAAAAAAGAAAAAAGCCACTGCATGATTCCATTTATTTCAAGATTTATTTATTTTGAGAGAAAGCAGAACACACACACACACACACACACACACACACACACACACACACACGGGGAGGGGCAGAGGGAGAGAACAGAATCTCAAGCATATTCCACACTGAATGCAGAGCTCAACATGGGGCTCAATCCCAGATCATGACCTGACCTGAAATCAAGAGTTGGAAGCGTAACCACCTGAGCCACTCAAATGCCCCTGAAGTTCAACAATAGGCAAATCTCATCCATACTGATAGAATTAGTGGAATAGAGGAGGATCAGTATAGACTGGGAAGGGGCAATTGGGTAAGGATAGTACCTTAGAAACATTCTATATCTTGATCTGGATGGTAGATACATGAATAGGTAAAAATCTATTCCTTTAAGCTAAAAAATAGTGTATATTCTGTATGATACAATTTTTAAAAAGAAGTAATAGACCACAACACATGGATATGCCTTCAAAATAATAATCACAAAAACTTGCTAAATAAATTATGATTGAAGACTTACTAGTTCAGAGCTATCTTTTTTTTTTTTAATATTTTATTTATTTATTTGACGGACAGAGATCACAAGTAGGCAGAGAGGCAGACAGAAAGAGGAGGATGCAGGCTCCCTGCTGAGCAGAGAGCCGGATGTGGGGCTCCATCCCAGGACCCTGGGATCATGACCCAAGCCAAAGGCAGAGGCTTTAACCCACTGACCCTCCCAGGTGCCCCCAGTTCAGAGCTATCTTAAGACTTAACCCATAGTAATCAGGCACAGTGAAAGATAATTTCCAAATACTTAGTCTCATCTTTCAATATATGTGTTTGTGTATTTATCTGAAAGAGATAATAGGAAAATAGATCGAAGACAAGTACTCTTCATTATTTAGATTTGACAGCACTGTTTGGACTTAAACAGTTTGGGTGCTGAATACCAAAAGGGGTTATTTATGTTTTGCCATCTTAAATATGTTAAGGATGAAATAAATTAACCTCTGTTAAATGACATGTTCTTAAATAAGATATTTTTAAATGAACATGTTCTAGCTTAATACGTATAGATTTTTAATACGAGTTCCCTCAGCAGAGTCTTACAAAATAGAGACACAATCCCATATTGTAGGAACATTCAATGTCAACAGTTTCCACTATTGAGAAGGAGGAAATCTTAGATTCATTTAGTAAAATAGTTAGCTAAACTCCCTTCTGGGGGGAGAAAAGTCCTTCACAGCTACCTTATGCTGAACCTATTCTTTCCTGCTTTGCTAGGAGATAAAAAATGGTATCAGGAGACAATGGCAGAGGATCCATGTAAGCTATGGGTAAGAGAGACAGAGAAGAATGCTAGGAAATCTAAGTAAAGCATATCCTTTTAACTTCAGCAAACATTTACACTTTTCTTCCTCAAGTCAGATTAAAAGCTGAATAGATGACAGTTACAAAATTTTGTGATGAAAATTAGGATTTCAAAATTACAAGCACAATGACATTCCACATCAATGAAGGAAACAAAAAGTTGATTGATTCTATCTACACCCGAATGAGAACCAGAGTAAAAGATCACTAGATACTGAAGGAATGAAAAGCACAGACTTTTACAAAGATAACTCTATTTCTTAAAATCAACTGAATACTACACATCCTTCCAAAACTATTATTAAGAAAACTTTATTTAACAGGAAATCTTCACTACAAACTTTTTTTTTTTCCTCTTTAAAAAGCACACTGAGTCTCCGTGGTATATTTTCCAGTTTAGAAATTTCAATTTAGAGATCTAAAGGACCCTTTAATTTCTTAAGCTAGAACTCTCCTCACAGCTTTCTCATGGCTCTCATAAAGGGATAACCCTGCCCAAAAGATGAGTGTGATTTTATTATCTGGAGATACAAGAAAGATGTAAGTGTAAGAAAATCATTTCATCTAATATTACCCCCCCCCAAAAAACCCCACATTACAAAAAACAAAAACAAAACTATTCCATTACTAAAACAAGAAAAGCCAGCAGTGTCAGATGAATGATAAAGCAACAGGTTAGTCTTCCCCAAAAGGGTTTTAAGAGTTAATTTGATTAGATAAATTTTTCTCTGCTGTTGCCAACTCTATAACCTAATACCCTCTTAAAATACAACTTCATTCCAGCACTTTTGAAATTGAGTAAATGTAGCAATGTGGGTATGGATAACATATGGTTACTTACCAAATCTCACTTAAGAACATAATTTTTCCTCACATAAAATGACTTACCTAAAACTTCAATATTAGTATGTAATATCACAACATTATAGACAGATCAGATACACTTCATTAAAATTTAAAACTTTAGTGCCCTAAAAATAAATAAACTTTAGTATACTATCTATATATTTTAAAGCCACCAGTTTGCTATAAATTATATAACTCACCTAATAAAACCTCACACATGATTTTTGCACGAAAGCATTAGTATAAAAGGTTACCGTAATGTAATAACATTACTGGAGGAATAATGATCCATATTGTTCTCTTTAACACTTTTATATGCAAACATGAAACTGGTTATCACTTAGTACAATGGATACTGGCCATTAGTTTGGTTCATGTTGATTCAACAAAACTATAGCACAGATGTTTGATTTTTTTAAGTTTTGGCTTAGCATATTCTTAGAACTTCTGATACTCAATCTATTGAATGTATGACTTTAAAATAACATCTATATTTTTCAAGGTGACACATAAGCACATACTGACACTTAATTGTAACTTCATCATAAACCTTTATTTAGAAGAACTAATCAGTATATAAACCTAAGGCATATCTAATTATTACAAAACCATAAAATGGAACTATTGAGGATTATATTACTTTAACTCTCCTCAAAATGAAAACTGTTTTTTTGCACATCTGACACAATAAAAAGCAACTGCAATGTCCTATGGAATAGCAGCACCTGCAGGAAAAGATCCAGTCTAGCAACTGTTGGTACTATCAATTCATTACTTGATTCTCAAACATCAAGGCACTCCTTCCCCTGCCTTTCTGTATACTCAATCGATGAAACTGAAGAAAACAGAGCTCAGAGTGTTCATGCTGAGCTCCCACAACTACACAGCTGAATCCCGTACATCCTCTAAAAATCCTCTCCTGAGAACAGGCTTTAACATGCAATTGTGCAGCACCTTGCTCTGGAGTTCCACAGAAGATAAATCCTCCATGATACACTTAATCTCTATAAAAGAGCCTATACTTTTAAAGGATACTTACAATTAAATAAGAACTAGATAAGAACACTAAAATAAAAAAGAAACTTGTCATGTTTAAACTGCACAAGGAAAAATAGGACCAAGAAAAAAATTACTTATTTCAATCCTTAATGATATTTTACAGGCAAAAATATTTTCAATAAGAATGTAAAATACTGTTCACTCAACAATAATAATCTTCTTAGTGTATTTTTTATGTCAACAAGTAAAAATCACCTGAAATGTAATCAATAACTAGAGAAAATAATCCATCTTGTTGTCAATATTTTAGTGTGTTTTTAATATTGTAGAAAAATTTGATATTACCAAAAAAGTTTAAAATTTCTTTGGCATGTTACTGCAGTTAAATATCTGTCAAATAAGGGGGGAAACTCTCTAGTCAGCTGATTATGGTGTGCTGGCAATTTCTCAAACATCTGCTGAAGGTCAGATTTCCACTGCATGGAAGCAATCAATGGAACTACACAATTCTCCTAGCACTGAAAGAAGCTCAACAAAGAACACCATTTTACATAAGTAACAAAATATAACCCTAGCTTTGTAATAAACTGTAGCGAAGTCTATCTCTTCCCCCATAGAATTCATACATTTAAAACCTTGTTATAATATTTTATTTGCATTTTCTTTTACAATTATGTTTATCATGTTTATGAAGTATGTATATAAAACCTCATACCTTCCTTTGGTAAAAAAAATTATGTAATCAATTTTTTAATTTCACACTCCAAAAAGTGCTATTTATCTAAATGAAATTTTAAGGATAATTTAAATGTAATGATAAGTATTTATCATTACATTTATGTATGTATATACATTATGTATACAAGTATGAAAATATAATAGCAGGCCACTTATTTCAGTGAGAATGATTCATTTTGCAACTAATTCACATTAAGATGACTGAGTTTATAAAAAGTTATACTGTTAAAACTTGTCATTCAGATTTTTCTATGATCAGAGAGACTGATGTCACTTACTTTCAAAAAAATTTTTGATCCAAATCACTTTGAACATATTCCATACTCTACAACTCTGGAAACTTGATCAATGTTTAAACAAGTAACGAAACACAAGAGGATACCAAAGAATTATAATATTATAAGAAGCACTGTCAACGTACAGATCTATATGAGGTACTGCTTTATTGGATCTTCTATTTTTTAAGAACATAAATATTAAAGCTTGGGGGCACCTGGGTGGCTGAGTCAGTTAAATGTCTGCCCTCAGGTCAAGTCATGATCTCAGGATCCTGGGTTCGAGCCCCACTTTTAGCTTCCTGCTCAGTGGGGAGGAGTCTGCTTCTCCCTCTCTCTCTGCTACTCCTCCCTGCTAATGTGCTCTCTTTTCCCCTAAGTAAATAAATAAAATCTTTAAAAATATATATTAAAGCTAAAATTAAAAGTTAAAGTACTTTTCTTTTCACGTTATTACTCTATGTTAAACACTCAAATTGGTGTCAAAGTTTACACTGTAGCTATAAAATGATGAAATATTTTTAAACATAAGAATGTGCCCTTTTATATAAGCCTATCCAATTATGAAAGGAGTTTTCAATCTTAGATTAAAACATTTTGCCAAAGGACTCTAAGAAAATTAGTGAGCAAAACATAAATGATCAAGTGACTATATGAAGCTTTTGTTTTTAGAAGTTTAACGTTAGTAGTTTTAAATAAAACAGAAATCTCTTCTCATTTAAAAATATGTTAAAGCTACTAGGAAGTAGATGAATCATAAAACCCTGCTTATGATTATGCTATATACTAATAAGGAACTATATTGTAGATACAAATTACAAAACAGTGCAAAATAGATAACTTTTTTTTTTTTTTTTTAAGAGAGAGAGAACATGTGAGGGAATGACAGAGAGAGAATGCCAAGCAGGCTCCCAGCTCAGCTGCAAGCAAGGCTCAATCTCACAACCCTAAGATCATTACCTGAGCTGAAATCAAGAGTCTGATGCTTAAGCAACTGAGCCACATGGGAGCCTCAGAGAATACTTTTAATGAGACTACTGTTAAGGAAAGTTGGGCCCTTACAAATCCAATCCCAGCAAAACAACTGGATTAAGACAGATGTCGTCAAGTAAGAACTACATCATCTTCCTAATACAGTAAGTTTTTGTTTTTCAATGAACTCAACTGGATTATAATTTTGCTCTAATAAACTTTTTTTTTCATATAGGATTATAATTTAATTCTAAGAAAAACTAATATTGGATCTGTGCTAAATATTTTCCAAGAATATTATCATCATAAAAAAAGATAAGTTCCCAAGTGATGGTACTGCACTAAGGATCACACTTAGAAAATTGCCATACTAGAGGGTATCTGTAACATGCATCCTGACAAAATATCTATTCTGACACACAGTTTTCAAATTAATCTACTTTTATAGCACTTAAAAAGCACTAAACAGTTTTTCAACAATCTTTCATGGCTTCCCACTGTGAAGAGCATAACATCTAAATTTATTAAGACTAGTACTGAAGGTATTAGAAGAAATAAAGCCATTAAACTATTCATTTTATTTTTCTTTGATGGGTAAAAGGAAAGTCTGTCTACATTTTTTAAAAAGATGTTATTTATTTATTTGAAAGAGAGGGAAAGAAAAAGAGCATGAGAGGGGAGAAGGTCAGAGGGAGAAGCAGACTCCCCAAGGAGCTGGGAGCCCAACGAGGGACTCAATCCTAGAACTCCTGGATCATGACCTGAGCTGACGGCAGTCGCTTAAACAATGGAGCCACCGAGGCATCCTGTCTAAATATTTTTTAAATCCATGCTAAAATCACTCAGTATTTTTCATATACTTATGTATTAGGCACTGCCAGGAGTGGAGTTATAAACAGTAAAAGCTACCTCTAACTAAAGGACGTATATGTAAACAAATAATCAAAATACCATGTACAAGTTTCGGCTTTCTGTATAATTCATATCACCATCTCTGTAGCAATTAAAAAGGTAGATAAAGTACATTTCAAGTTTGTGTTATTTTAAAGTTGATTGCTAATGCTAACAAGGTAGAGAGGATTATTGAGCCAAGAACCTGAAGAGGTAAAAAACCCATAAATAGATAGAGCTCTGTCAGCTACTCTTGCCCGGAAGTTCAAAGTCCAAGCAATACAACAAGTTGCAGACTTACATGGTGGTCTCCCTAAGGCCACCTCTAACAAAGTCCATTATGTAGAGTCCACCAAAGATAAGAACCATGGTAACTCCCCTAACTGGATCAGAACTCTGAAGGCTACATCCTGGGAGCAAGAGTGACCAGAATTAAAACGCTTCTTGCATGGTCTGAAGCCTACTTTTTAGTAATAAAGACGATCAGAAAATCTCAAATGACACTTAGAACAAAATGGTCAGAAAATCTTTTAGTAATAAAGACAGTCAGAAAATCTCAAATGACACTTAGAATAAAACATTTAACTGGACTGCTGTCACCAGGTACCTGGGTGAATCAAATACAAATTCTCTACGAAAAAGATAGTATCATCCTAGACATTAAATTATTCCTACAACTCATTTTTCAAATAAGGAGCCCAGCACACAAATAAAACCAAGCACATGAGAAGGCAACATGAAGAAAAAACCAGTAGAATCAAATGAACACCAAAAATTATTTAAAGTATTCCTGTGAAAACAAATGCCAACAAATGTACTACATATCAAAATTTATAGAATGTAGCTAGTGAACCGCTAAAAAAGGAAAATTTAAAGACTTAAATGCACATATTAAAAAAGAAGAAAGGCTGAGAAATAACAAGACTCCATCATAAGAAATTAGAAAGAATCACAAAATAGGCATTCTATGAAAGAAGAAAAATAAAGATCAGGGTAGAAATTTGTGAAGTATAAAACAAACACCCTATAAAGAAGATTGACAAAACCAAAATGTGCATTTTTGAAAAGATTAGTGAAACTGATACACCTCTGGTGAGATTAATGGGGGGAAAAATTTAGACACTATAGAATGCAAAAAGATGCTATCAAAGTGGCAGACCTTTACTGTTTAGACATAAACTCTGACGGCAAAACTATAGAGCAAAGTAAGAAAAATCTATTGCCATGAAAATCAGGATGGCATTTACTTCCAGGTAGAAGAAAAGAGATGTGATGACTCTGAGAGGAACTGGTGAAGCTTTTGAATACTGGCAATGTTCTATTCCTTGATCTGGAGGGTAGTTACACAGGCATTTGCTTTACATAATTAAGCTATACAATCTCTACTTTATAACACTTTTCTGTATGACATGTATTGTTGGGAATTGAACCATGTCCACCAGAATTCCTGATGTTGAAGCTCTAACCTCCAATGTGATCATATTCAGAGACAGGACCTTTAAGGAGATAATTAAATGAGGTCATATGGGTAGGGCCCTAATCCCACAAGTTGATGTCCTCAAAAGAGGAAGAGACTAAAGATCCCTTCACACTCACCATTAGTACAGAGGAAAAGCAATGTGAAGACACTGCAAGAAGGTATACATCTGTAACCTAGGAAGAGAGTCCACACCAGAAACCAATCTTGACAACACGACGATCTTGGACTTTTTGACCTCCAGAACTATGAGAAAAGAAATCTTTGTTGTTTAAGCCACCCTATGGTATTTTGTTATGGCAGCCCTAGCAGATCAATATAGTTATGTTCTATATTTTAAAAGGTAAAAAAAAATAGAAGGTGACAGGTCTCAAAATAAAAATTTAATGAAATTTTGGGTACCATGGAGGAAGTAGAAGTCATTTATTATAAAACTATTTTAGGGGTGCCTGGGTGGCTCAGACGGTTAAGCATCTGCTTTCAGCTCAGGTCATGATCCCAGAGTCCTGAGATCAAGTCTGAGTCGGAACAGGGAGCCTACTTCTTCCTCTCCCTCCTCCGTCTGCTGCTCCCCATGCTGTGCTATCTCTCTCTAATAAATAAATAAAATGTTGAAAACTTTTTAAAAAGTTAAAAAATTAAATTATTTTAACTGCAACAAAAATGTTAAAAGAACACATGCTAATTGCCCATCCTAACAAAGCAACTAATAGATTTATTTTACCCGTTTCACACTTTTCTTACATTTCCTCTACCTGAAATATTTTTCATTCAGTCTAACCCCTTTTCTCCAGTTGACCTAGTCAAATATGATTAAATGCTGTACCCAACTCTTACACTACATGGAGAGCAGCTGGACAATGGTATGTCCCCTGAATGTGATTATCATGAAAAGAAACTTGGGGAGGTAATTAAAATATTGGTCATTAAAAAATAGTAAAAAAATCTAAGGTCTTGCTATTGCATACTAAAATGAGGCAGTTTAGTGCAAGGTATTCTTGTCCTTTTTTGGTCATAAGATAGATACAACATGAAAGCTGTCATTTTAGCCATTTTTAAGTTTATAATTCAGTGGCATTACTTTCACACTGTTGTGTGACCATCATTATTGTCTTTTTTCAAGACTTCTTTACCAAACAATCTCCTTTCTTTCTTTCTTTCTTTCTTTGAGTGAGAGAGAGAAAGAGAGAGCACAAATGGGATGAAGGGCAGAGAGAGAAAGCAGATTCCCTGCTGAGCAAGGAGTCTGATGTGGGACTCAATGCTGGGATTCAGGATCATGATCTGAGCCAAAGGCAGATTTTTAACAGACTGAGCCACCCAGGTACCCCATAACAAACTATTTATAAGCAGTAACTCCCCATTCTGCTCTCCCCTCAACCCCAGGTAATCTCTAATATACCTTCTGTTTCTATGAATTTGCTTATTCTAAATATTTCAAATAAGTAGGATCATACAGTATTTGTCCCTTTGGATATAGCTTAGTTCACTTAGCATATATTTTTTTTTAAAGATTTTATTCATTTATTTGACAGAGAGAGATCACAAGCAGGCAGAGAGTTAGGCAGAGAGAGAGGAGGAAGCAGGCTCCCTGCTGAGCAGAGAGCCCAATGCGGAACTTGATCCCAGGACCCTGAGATCATGACCTGAGCCAAAGGCAGCGGCTTAACCCACTGAGCCACTAAGGCGCCCCTCACTTAGCATATTTTTAAGGTTCATTCATGTTATAGTAGGTATCAGAATATCATCCCTTTTCATGGCTTTGTAATATCCTATTGAATTTATTACCACATTTTATTTATCCACCTACCTTTTGTTGGGTATTTAGGTGGTTTCTGCCTTCTAGCTATTGTAAATAATACTGCAATAAAGAGGGGCATACAAGGATCCATTGGATCCGAGCATTCAATTCTCTGAGATATACGTAGGAGTTGCTTAGTCATGCAGTAATTCTGTTTAGCTTTCTGAGGAACCACCAAACAGTTTTCTATATGGGCTATATAATTTTTTACATATCTATCAACAATGTATGAAAGTTCCAATTTTTCCACATCCTCACCAACACATGTTATTTTCTGGTTTTTTGGTTTGTCTTATATGTGGTTTTTCTTGCTTTTTAAAAGTTATAACCGGGTGCCTGGGTAGCTCAGTGGGTTAAGCCGCTACCTTCGGCTCAGGTCATGATCTCAGGGTCCTGGGATCGAGTCCCGCATGGGGCTCTCTGCTCAGCAGAGAGACTGCTTCCCTTCCTCTCTCTCTGCCTGCCTCTCTGCCTACTTGTGATCTCTCTCTGTCAAATAAATAAATAAAATATTTTTTTAAAAAATTAAGAAAAAATAAATAAAAGTTATAACCATCATAATAAGGGTGAAGTAATAGTACACGGTGGTTTTAATTTGCATTTCTCTAATGACTGAAGATAATCGAGGACTTTTTCATATGCTTATTGCTATTACTATATCATCTTCTTTAGAGAAACTTATTTAAGTCTTTTCCCATTTTTTTTTTTTAAGATTATTTATTTATTTGAAAGACAGATCACAAGTAGGCAGAGAGGCAGGCAGAGAGAGAGAGAGGAGGAAGCAGGCTCCCCGTTCAGCAGAGAGCCCGACGCGGGGCTCGATCCCAGAACCTCGGGATCATGCCCTGAGCCGAAGGCAGAGGCTTTAACCCACTGAGCCACCCAGGCGCCCCGTCTTTTCCCATTTTTATTTTATTTTTATTTAAAGATTTATTTTTTATTTACTTGTCAGAGAGAGAGAGAGAGAGAGAGTCTATGTGTGTGTGTGTGTATACACTGAGCAAGCAGTCTGATATGGGACTTGATCCCTGCACCCTGGGATCAAGACCTGAGCCAAAGACAGATACTTAACTGACTGAGCCACCCAGGTGTCGCCCTTTTTCCCATCTGTTATTGAGTTTTAGAAATTCTTTGGGTATACTGGATACTAAACCATTATCAGATATATGATCATGTATACTTTTGAAATGAAGAACACAACATTTCTCATATAAAATACTTTATCTATAAAGGTAAGTGTCATTTTAAAGTGGCTCGGGGCACATGGGTGTCTCAGTCAGTTGGGTGGCTGCCTTCGGCTCAGGTAATGATCCCAGAGTCCTAGGATGGAGCCCCACATTGGGCTCCCTGCTCAGTGCAGAGCCTGCTTCTCCCTCTCCCTCTGCCTGCCCCTCTGCCTACTTGTGCTCTCTCTCTCTCTCTCTCTGTGTGTGTGTGTGTGTGTGTGTGTGTGTCAAATAAATAAATAAATAAATCTTTTAAAAAAATTTTTTTTCAAAAAAAAAAAAAAAGTGGCTTGCTCGGAGTTTTCTAAGTGACTAATGAGATAAGAGAAAATATTAGTCTCTGCCTCTGGTCCTTGGCAAAGAACTACCAAAAGCTTGTCATTTCCTAGGTGATAAAAAAACAAGGAGCATCTCTTGTTCTCGTATTTGTCTTTGACTATATCCCTAACACAGTTCTCCTAAAACCCTTTTAAATTCCTAAATGATAAGTGCACTAGGAACATCTTTTTTTCTATTAAGGTGACTCTGAGTAGGTTCCTAGATAGATGGAGACTGGCAAACAGAAAATCCAAGCTGGGGTAGAAGCTTGAAATTTTCAGCCCCACCCATCTTCCTCCAGATATGGGAGAGGAGCTAGAAATGAAGTTAATAATTGGTCAAGCCTATATGAGGAAGCTTCCATAAAATCCCAACAGTACAGTGTTCAGAGAGGTTTTGGTTGGTAAATACATCCACATCGGGAGGGCAATGAACCTCCATCATGAGGATGAAAGCTCCTTTAGATGGGACCCTCCTACACTTCAGCTTATGTATCTCTTCTCCTGGCTATAAAGTTAAGTAAATATCCCTGAGTTCTGTGAGCAGCTCTAGCAAATTAATCAACCTAAAAGAGGGAAAAGGTCATGAGAACTCTAATTTGTGGCTGCAATTTATAAGAAATATATATTTGGTTATATATATTTGGTCTTCATCCATAGTTCCCCAAAACAGTTTGAAGCCATAAAGATGAAATGGTTATCTTGTTATAATAGGTGATATGGGATCCCACTAGAGGTGGGGCTGGTTGCCAGGAGGATCAACCATGTGATTAGAGGGTTGGACCTTTCAATTCTACTCTCTAAACCTTCAGGGAAGGAAGAGGGGCAGGAAGTTGAATCAGCCTATGACCAATGACTTTTTGTCTATCATCGCTATGAAGCGCACATAAAAACCCAAGAAGGCAGCTTTCTTGTGTGTGTGTGTGTATGTGTGTCTGTTTGTCTGTCTATTCTAGACTTGGGAAACCAGAACATTTTCATGTACCACTGAGCCAGCTCCCAAGTTCCACGAGGACAGAAGCTCCTTTGTTAGGATCTTAGCCGATATATCTCTTCATCTGGCAGTTGATTTGTATCCTTTATCATATCCTTTAATAAACTGATATATGTTTAAATGTTTCTCTGAATTTTGTGAGCTGCTCTAGCAAATTAAACCCAAGGAGGAGATAGTTGGACTCTCCAATCTGTAGTTGGCCCATTAGAAGCACACTAACAGCCTGGTGTTTGTAACTGGCACCTAAAATGGGGGATGGAGGAGTAATCTTAAGAAATGAACCCTTAACCTGTGGAATCTGATTCTATCTTGAGTAGAAAGTGTCAGAATTGAATTGAATTTCAGTCATCCCATGGGTGTCCAAGAACTGCTTGGTGTTATGTGTAGCAGGACTAGCCCCTCTCACTGAAATTGGATCTGGGAACCTTAAAAGAGTTGCCAAGTCAGACACATAAAAGATTATGTTCGGGCGCCTGGGTGGCTCAGCGGGTTAAGCTGCTGCCTTCGGCTCAGGTCATGATCTCAGGGTCCTGGGATCGAGGCCCGCGTCGGGTTCTCTGCTCAGCAGGGAGCTTGCTTCCCCCCTCTCTCTCTGCCTGCCTCTCCATCTACTTGTAATTTCTCTCTGTCAAATAAATAAATAAAATCTTTAAAAAAAAAAAAAAAAAAGATTATGTTCAAGGGGCACCTGGGTGGCTCAGTCATGAAAGCATCCAACTTGTGATCTTGGTTCAGGTCATGATCTCAGGGTCTGGGATCAAGTCCTGTGTTGGGCTCCACACAAAACCTGGAGTCTGCTTGTCTCTTCCCTCTGCTCCAGCCCCTGCTTGTGCTTTCTCTCTCTCAAATAAATAAGTAAATAAAATCTTTTTTAAAAAATGAAGATTATGTTCAAGAAGTGGGTCTGGGAACCCTAAAAGAGTAGACAAGTCAGACAGATAAAAGATTATGTTTAAATAAATTATACACTTAACCCCTGAACAACACAGCAGTTAGGGTATGAACCCCTACACAGTTGAAAATCCACATATAACTTTCGATTCCCCCAAAACTTTACTGATAGTCTACTACTGATCAGAAGTCTTACCAATAACATAAACACTTGATTAACACATAGTCTGTACATTATATGTATTGCATTCTGTATTCCTACAATAAAGTAAGCTAGAACGAAGACAATGTTAAGTAAATCAAAAGGAAGGGAAAAAAAACATTTATAATACTGTTCTTTATTAAAAAAAATCCACATATATGTGCACTTGCACAGTTCAAACCCATGTTAAGGACTGTGTATTGATTTACAAACAAAAATCACTTCTCAACCCTTCAACAGAACATTTAAAAAGGTTTACCATTATATTCCATTCTAAAAGACCAAATTAATTATTGAAGAGGTTAAGAGAATTATTTTTTAAAAAAAGAAATGAGGAAAATACATTGGTAAGATTAATATGCACTAAAATACCTAAGAATGACATAATTAATTTACTATTTCAGAAGCAGCACCACTATGAAAAATAAGATGTCCCAGCCTATAGCTCTAAGAGGCTTTTCCCAAAGTACCACAAGCTCTGGTTGTATACCCAATATCCATCCACCCTGCTTTCTTTCCAAAAGCACACAAATTCTGTTAGGGGCAATACAGGTCAATTCTAAATTTTTCACCCTCCTAGAAATAGCCATGTGACACAATTCAGGATAATAAGACATAAATGTATTAAGATTTGAGGTAACTTGAGCTGAGGTTTCTTAGAAAGATCTTTAACTAGGGACAAACACAGATGATATGAACCTTTTTGCCCTTTTCCACTTTGTCCTCCTTTCTGTTTGGAGCTATACCAGGCAAGGCAATAGCATCACCTATGTTGTAACTGACCCTGAGGAAAAGATTGAGAGAACTACTCTACCTTCAAAAGCAACATCCTTAAGTGACCACATCAACCCTGGAATGTCTACTTCTAGGTTTCTTGTTTAACAGGGACAACTAATTACCTGTTTTGTTTAACCACTGTTACTTGGAATTACGGTTAACTGAAACCAAACTCAATTTCTAACTAAAATTACCTCTAAACTCTCCAAGAATAGATATATCTGTACAACCCCCCTACCATAATAAATGGCATATATATACACACACACATACATAGAAGGGTATGAAAGCTTTAAAAGATCAGATGCAAGTTCTTTTTTTTTTCTTTTTTTTTTTTCTTAAGACTTTCTTTATTTGAGAGAGAGAGAGAGAGAGACAGAGAGCAGGTAGAGGAACAGAGTGGGAGGGAGAGAGAGAATCCTAAGCAGACTTTGCATTGAGCACAGAGCCCAACTCCCACCATCCTGAGATCATGACCTGAGAAGAAATCAAGAGTCAGACACCTAACTGAGTGAGCTACCCAGGTGCCCTCAGAAGCAAGTTCTAATACACAAACATAGAAGCCATAAGGCTAGCTACAAATTGTAGAGCTTTCAATTATACCTCAAAACAAAAATACACAAACTCTGAGTACCTAAGAAAATGCCTTCTACAACACCATCAGCATCTCTACTGATTAAATATTAATTGTTGAGGAATTTAACATAAAAATTTGTTAATTAATTAATTAATTAGTTAATTTTCATGGTTATCATAAAACTAACTGCATGCTTTTCTTACACTAAGAAACTTGATTAAGAAAAGGTGATGCTTTCAGTAACTGACCTGGGCTCTTATTTGGTTATCAACCAACCAGAGGCTACAAACACAATAAAAATAATTTATTTTTCTACATATAAAGATCTTAAGTAAGAGCTTAATTTTGCTATGTATGTGGAATTCAAAAAACAACAATGTGACAGTAGACACAGTAATTCAATTGTATCATCCACAATCATGATGGATAACTGAAACAAACCCCAAACTCAAACTCTACTGGAAGCAAGGCAGGTAACATAAATTAAGTGAATTCTAAAATAAGGAAAAGGAACTAACAATCTAAAGAAGGTATGCCTTGACTAAAGCAGGAAACCCTGCAGCTTCAGCTAACTGCTGAAATGACAATTTCAGACATAATGTTACTAGAATGTACAATTTATTAAGAGAACCCCTAGATTCAAGTTTTTATGTTAAATTCCTCAATATTTAACTTGACATTTAAACCAGTAAAACACTTCTACAAACCACTAATTCTCAACCTTGGAGCTAATGTATATTAAGTACTTTTAATGTACATTTTATAAAAACTTTAATGGCAAAAACCTAAAAATGTAATGAAGCAACTTTTGCTTTGAGCCAAGATGAATTAACAGGGTCTTATTTATCATCCTGTCTGAAACTACTAAAAATCCAGAGAAAAAAATGGATAATAATTTTGCAGATAGTGAACGTAAGGCAACAAAAGATAATGAAATCTCAAATATGGGACACAGGTTAGGTAACCTTTCCAGTTATAGCAATTTATCTACTGGAGAGAGTTACAAACCTTCATACAAAGGAGGAGGAAACCATATGGAGCCTAAGAGTTTCTCTAAGTTGAGGCAGGCCAAGGTATAAGAGCTGTAAAACACAACACCAGGGAGGAAAAAGCCACCAAGAGAAAGATCACCAGAGAAGCACCCTAAGCTAAATAAGGTCTGACAGCCCATGTTTAATTAAAAAATTAAACAAAGGTAGAAGAAAACAAAAAAACTAAGAGGATTAGAGAGGGGAATTCCCAAAGCTCGTATGAGCCTGGTATATTTCCTCTTCCCAATAGTAAGAGTGATTAGCCCTAGACTAAAAGCTATTCTGTTTATAACTAAAAAAACCTTAAAAACAAGACCCCAAAGATCAAACTGTTTCTAAGTAACTTAACTTCATCCCAGGAAAAAACCTCCAAAATATTTATAGGACTACAAAAAAGTCCAGTACATGACAAGGTAATATTTACAGGGCGCCTGGGTGGCTCAGTGGGTTAAGCCGCTGCCTTCGGCTCAGGTCATGATCTCAGGGTCCTGGGATCGAGTCCCGCATCAGGCTCTCTGCTCAGCAGGGAGCCTGCTTCCTCCTCTCTCTCTCTCTCTCTCTGCCTGCCTCTCTGCCTACTTGTAATCTCTGTCAAATAAAATAAATTTAAAAAATCTTAAAAAAAATTATTTATAAAAAAATTACCAGCCATTGGGACACCTGGGTGGCTCAGTGGGTTAACGCCTCTCCCTTCGGCTCAGGTCATGATCTCGGGGTCCTGGGATCGAGCCCCGCATCGGGCTCTCTGCTCCGCAGGGAGCCTGCTTCCTCCTGCCTCTCTGCCTACTTATGATATCTGTCTGTCAAATAAATAAATAAAATCTTAAAAAAAAAAAAAAAACCTCACACTTGACATATCTAAAGATCAGATTTAGTATCCTCACTACGACCATGAAATCTGCTGCTCCACCATCAATGCCATTTGAGGAAATGGCAACTCCATCTTTCCAATTGCTGGAGCCCAAAACTTTAGAGCTTGTCTGTAAATCTTTCTCTCACATCAGAAACAGTTTAGCAATCCATTCTATCAATTCTGTGTTTAAAATAAATGTGAATTTGAGTATTTCTCACTATCCTTATCACTGCTAATGACCATTGTCCAAAGCTACCATAATTTCGTACAACTGGAACATTTCAAGTGCCTAATTGCTCTCCTGCTCTGTTCTTGCCAGATACTTCAGTATACTCTCAACAAAGCAGGCAGTGATCCTTTTGAAACCAAGTCACTTATGCCTTCCTATCTCACCCAGAGAAAAGGCTATAATCCTTACAAAAACCTATATGGACTTTCAAAAAGTGTCTTCTTACCACCCTGTTACCCTTCTGGTCTTACTTCCTCCAACTTTCTCACTTTCACTCCTTTCTAGACATATTATCTTCACTCCTCCTCAAATATGTTTGGCCACTTCCCATTCAGGTACTATGTACTTGCTCTTCTTCAAGCCTAAAATACTCTTACTCTAGATATCTGTATAGCTAGTCCCTTGTTTCCTTTAAGTCTTCACTCAAAAGTCACCTTCTCATAGAGACATTCCCTGGCTATCTTACCTAAAATGTCACCTCCACCTTCCTCAATTTCCATGCTTTATTCCCCTTTCAATTATTTGTCCATCTTACATACTGCTTATCATACTTATTAATCATCTCTAGTTTGTATCTCTCCTACTGTAAACTAATTTCCATAAGGGCAACATTTTGTTCTCTTTATAACTACTGTAAACCCCTGCCCCATGATATGTATAGGCATACAATACAACCCCTGATATGTATAAGGCATGCAATAAGTATTTGTTTAATGCATTTTAACTCTAGAATCTACCCCCGTACTTCAATTTTTGAACTGCTATCCAACACCTGTCAGAGATGAGCAGACAAGTGATATTCAAAGAAAATAGAACAGAAAATGGTCTTCAATTATGAGATAAATTATTCAACCCTATTACTACATATTCAAAACTATCATTTTATAAAGCTGGATCTCTAAATCACTTTTTTTTCTCTAAGAAATAATATAGTAAGTTATGGTATAATGTTTTGTCTGTGGCTTTTACTGAGAATTATTATTTTTTAAAAGCCATATGAAGAATACCTCCACATAAAAGACAAAATCATTATAAATGACTCCATTCGTTATGGCATTACACACTATTTAAAAGAAAATAACTTTTATTTTTTAACTCTTTAGAGTCTGGAAAATCATTCTTTCAAAATTTGTTCATTATTAGCTAATAAAAATTTCTAGCCTAAAATATATTCCTGACTCTTTCTCACTGTCTCTACACATGTAACAAATTTTCGGTGTTCAACTAAACACCTAATTACCTCTAGCTCATATATCTAAGTTTTGGAATATATTTATATTGAGCCCATATGCGTTTACATGGATTTTTTTAAATGTCCTATTTGTAAATCTTACTGACAGTTATCTTTAATAAGAGCAATCTCAAAATCTTTTGTTCAGGTAAGTAATTGACAAATATACTGTGTAATCCTTTAATGCTACCACATACATGAAAACAAAAAAAATTATAAAAAATTATTTATACGTCATGAAAATCACTTCACTGATATATATTATCAGTGATATATATAATATATATTTTAATACTGTATAACAGTATTAATAAATTATAAAATTGTAATACTGTAATACAATATAGTTATACTGCTAGTCCCTAATCTATTTTTTAAAGTAATTTGACATTACTTTATTTCTCTAGCAACTACAAGGATGATGGTATTCCTTTAACTAGAAATAAGCAAGGGAGGGGCACCTGGGTGGTTCAGTGGGTTACAGCCTCTGCCTTTGGCTCAGGTCATGATCCCAGGGTCCTGGGATTAAGCCCCGCACTGGGCTCTCTGCTCTGTAGGAAGCCTGCTTCTCCATGCCTTTCTCTCTGTCTGCCTGCCTCTCGGTCTACTTGTGATCTCTGTCTGTCAAATAAATAAATTAAATCTTAAAAAAAAGAAAGAAAGAAAGAAAGAAAGGGAATGAAATGCAATGACTTTACCTCAGGTGACAATGATATATAAAAGCAACCTTAATTCACAAGGTACAAACAAAGAGAAAGGTGAGCACGTTATAGAGAAAGGATCAGAATTATTAAGATCTTAAAGATCATCTACTGCTAATAAAGGGAGTAGTATTCACACCAATAAGAAAGTATAAACAGATAATTACAAATAATCATGCGAGCATTCAGACTTTTATAAGACCTTCTAAGATTCTAATTACATTCTTTTCCTGCAGAAGTTCCTACTTATTAGAGTTAAAATGCATTCTATGAGCGTCTACCAAATAGGAGATAGCACTTTTACAGTTTCTATGATCTATCACTCAGTAACCCAGTGACCAACTAAATCTCAGAATAGAACCACTAGATAGTTGCCACTCTGTGGCATGGAAAAAGTATACTCTGGAATCCCAGAACCTGGGTTCTAATACAACTGTCACACTTACAATACGTATGACTTTGAGCAATTTCCTGAACTTCTATATCCTCAGTTGCCACATTTGTAAAGTGGACGTAACAGCAGTAATTGACCCATTAAGTTAGTGTGAGGATGAAATAAGTTAATAGATGTAAAGTGTTTAATGTTTAGAAAATGCCTGCCACATCTCTAAAGTGAAAATAACAATAATAATTAACTTATAAAGTTAATACAAGAATGAAATAAATCAACAGATGTAAAGTGCATAACATTAAGATAATGCCTGGCACATACTAAGGGTGTCTATGTTAAGTGGAAACTAATATCACCACTATGAACCAACCATTCCTCCCTTCCTCCTGCCTTCGATTTTTAAGTCCTTCTCTCAATCATCTCATTTTGCATTCTCTCCTATCTCTGAAGTTCCACTTAAAAGTTCTTTCAGTTTTCCTTTTGCAAGCATCACCCAATTTTCAATAAAATCACATAGTAGCCAGCTACCAGTTCAGAAAGTTAGCTCCAGTGTAAGGTGGCAGTAGGAAAACACCTGACTTTTATCCCTTTTGTACTATTACTTGTACTGACTCTCTTCCTTTGTTTTTATTCCCATTGTTTTAACCTCTTCTTGTTCTTTGTCCTCAGTTATGTTATTGATTTAGTCACCTTTAATATATAGGTGTTATTCTGCTTCTCTCATTTCCTCCTCTTCTCCTTTAAGCACAGGAGAAGTGAGTGAATAAATTTCCCCACATTTTACATATTCAAGAATATTCGCCTAGCACCCATTATTTGTTTTGGGCATTAGACCTAGGATGATATACATAGACAATGATGACTGGTCAAGGTAACTGGTGAGATCACCAATAAGAAAATACTTGAGTAAAATAATGTAGACAAGCAACCAAAAAAATTGTCCAAGATTCAGGGAGACTGATCTATTAGAAAGTCAGGTTTTCTCATTAAATGCTAAATATCATCATGAACACATACAGAAACAAGAGTGTCCTAGATTGTGAGAGAGGAAAAAAAGCAGTGTTTGACATGCCATGAAAGCTGCTCCTAGTTCTCTCTACCTAATGGATGTAAGTCACTCTTAATAACCTAGGCTACAGAAAAGTCACAACATAGCTTTAAAATTACATTACATGCACATACAAAAACTTAAAGACAGTTTTGGAGGTGTGTGTGTGTGTGTTCTCCTATTTGTTCTTTTGGATTTTTATTAGATTTGATCTCAAGGAGTCACTAAAATTTAAAATTTCTAAAAAGAATAAACTGTGGGCCGCCTGGGTGGCTCAGCGGGTTAAAGCCTCTGCCTTCGGCTTAGGTCATGATCCCAGTGTCCTGGGATCGAGCCTCACATCGAGCCTGCATCCTCCTCTCTCTCTGCCTGCCTCTCTGCCTGCTTGTGACATCTGTCTGTCAAATAAATAAATAAAATCTTTAAAAATTTTTTTCTTCATTGGGCGCCTGGGTGGCTCAGTGGTTAAGCCCCTGCCTTCGGCTCAGGTCATGATCTCAGGGTCCTGGGATTGAGCCTCGGGCTCTCTGCTCAGCAGGGAGCCTGCTTCCTCCTCTCTCTCTCTGCCTGCCTCTCTGCCTGCTTGTGATCTCTGCCTCTCTGCCTGTTTGTGATCTCTCTCTGTCAAATAAATAAATAAAATCTTTAAAAATATATATCATTTAAAAAAAATTTTTTTTCTTCATTAAAAAAGAAAAAGAAAAGAATAAACTGTAACTTCTTGTGGCCCAGTAGAATGTTATATATATGGTGAGCATAAAATACATGCCTGGTAATTTAAAACATAATCAAGTACCAAATGAAGAGAAGGTTTTAAAAAAGAGGACATAAAAATTTGTTAAGTATTTTTGTTTCCATACCAAACTTATTCTTGCCCCATCAAGGCAATATTCACATTATTCCCCTCTCTGGCATGTAGTCTTTCTATCAAACAGAAATACTACCAATAGTTTATAACCCAGCTCCTCTATTAGGCCTCCTATCATAGAAAATATAATTATGGCATACTTTCAATAATGCCACTTCTAATTTCTATAGCACTTAATATTATCATATAATGAACCCCCATTGTTGAGTGACTTTTCCCCTGGTGATAATAAGTACATGGTGTTTTTTCCTAAACCACTCCTCCAACAAACTGATACCAAGTAAGGATCCCACTATTCAATTTGGTTCTGACACTAACTACCAGGAGATAGCACAGATTCCGCAGGTTCAAGGTCTTGGTCCCAAAAGACTTATCATTTCATTCACCCATCAAAAGTATGGGGGCATTTGTACTTCTGACTCACTATAAATCAGTGCCTCCCATGACCCCTCTCAGCTTCATCAATTTCTTAGAATGACTTACAGAACTAAGCAAAATTCTATACTTGCTATAACCAGCTTAATATAGAGTCTACAACTGAAAAACCTCAAATGGAAGAGACACATGAGGCAAGCAAGGTGAGGGGGAGATGGAGTTATGCCTTCCCTAGGTACACTACTCACCCACCAATCTAAGAGCTCTCCAAACCATGTTACTTAGGAGTTTTTAATGGAGGATTACATAGGCATGACTGTGGTCACTGGCAACTAACTTACTTTGTATTGTGCTACAAATATACTTTGTAGTATAAATCAAAAGTTGAATTATTAGTAATATCCCTCCACTAGAAATACAGATTCCTTGAAAGTTAATTTACCTCTTAAATTTTGGATAAGTCAACAATGCTGACTACATGATAGATACTTGGTATTTATTCAACATTTACTGAGAGCCAATGCATAACAATAATTGGAGAGTGTTCTGATTCTACATATGCGTATTACAAAATTCTCTTTTATCGACTTTATTAGGTTTTTCATTATAAAGAAATGTATCTAAAAGGATTAGAGTTAAATTTCAGAAAATTTTAACATTTTTGTTTATTTTAATAAACATCTACTTATTGAACACACACTAGCGCTGCTAAGCAATGTTCTTGGTGGCCAGGAGAACAGCAGTTACCAAAAATACAGAAAAACCAGTTTCACCACACTTAATTCTAGGGCAGACAAATAAGTAAAAGGCTTAGTCTGATAGAAATTAGAGACAAGGTGAGTAGAGCAGGATAGAAGATAGAAAATGGTAAAGAAAGAGGGAAGGGGTCAATTTTAGATAAGGTGAACAGTATAGAGCACAATAGCAAGCATATTGACGTCTGAACAGACCTACCTGGAAGAGAAACAAGTATAAAGGCCACAAGAGAGAATAATACCTGGAATGTTCAAGAAACAGCAAGGAGGCCACTGTGGCTGGAAAAGAACACATAAATCAGAAAATAATGAAAGAGGAGGTCAAAGTAGGCTGATGGGGGGAGCAGAATATAATGTAGAGCCTCTCAAGCCTTTATAAGGCCTTCAGCTTTTACTCAACTTAAATGTCTCTGAAAGTATTTGATTATAGGAGTGACATGTTTGGGCTACTTGCTATACATACTTTTATGGGTAAGAAGAACTAATCAGGAGGTTAGTTAGGTACCTAGTTTTTACTAGTAACTAGTTAGCTGGGTACTGGAACTAGTGAAAAGCTACTGGAAAATCTAGGCAAAAGATCACGATGGCTTGGACTACAGGGGTGTAATGAAATCGGTGAAATGTGTTTGTGACTCTGAATGTATTCGGAAAGTAGAACCAAAAAGACTGTGCTGACAGTTTGGATATGGAATGTGAGAGAAAGCAGTCAAGGAGGACTTCAAGGGACTAGAAATGGAAAGATAGAGCTACCACTTACTGTATGTTGAAAACTCAGAACCGTGCAGGTTTAGGGGGTTAATATCAGAACCTCTGTTGTGTATATGTTGAGTTTGAGATGCTCATTAGACATCCAAATGGAGAAAATCAAAGAACTATTCCAAAAGAAGTCTGGGGTTCAAGTGCAAAGGTCCAAAATAGAGTATAAATGTGGGAGTCACCAGGGTACAGATGGTATTTAAGGTAATAAGAACAGATGTGATAAACAGGGACAAGAATGTGGATATAAAAGAAGAAAGGTTCAAGAACTAAGCCCTGGGATGCCTGGGTGGCTCAGTTGGTTAAGCAGCTGCCTTCGGCTCAGGTCATGATCCCAGCATCCTGGGATCGAGTCCCACATCGTGCTCCTTGCTCCTCAGGGAGCCTGCTTCTCCCTCTGACTCTGCCTTCCACTCTGTCTGCCTGTGCTCGCTCTCACTCTCTCTCTCTTACAAATAAATAAATAAAATCTTTAAAAAAAAAAAAAAAAAAAGAACTAAGCCCTTAATAGGCCACAGAAATGAGGATACAACCAAAGAAAAACTTGTAAAGAGATGCAAGACAGGCAGGGGAAAATTACATGAGCATAATGCCCTAGAAGCAAAATAAGCAAAGTATTTGAAGGATGAGAGGGCGATTAACCATATTATATGGTCAAGTAAGAAGAGGACTGAAAAATGACATTTGATTTAGAAAGCAACAGGTCATTTGTGACCTTGATGACAGCAGTTTCCCTCAGTAATGGGGGAGGGGCTAAAAGCTTACTAGAGTAGTTTAAGGGATAACAGGAGCCAAGACACAGGGAACAGTTTGGAAAACTGTTTGGATATACCTTATATAGTCAAAGGGTCAATGCTACAGTACAGATCACTTTCTTTACAAAGTAGGGATTCCAATTTCCTTCCAAACACCAGGAAATTCTTTCCTTTGCAACAGTTTTTCTGTTACCATTACATTTATGTTCCAGGTTATCTGCAAGGAATTAGTAGAACTCTAGGGACAAAATATTTGTAAGATTTTATAAATAGAGAAACAAGATATAATCAACTTAAAAAAAAAACAAACTGCTCTTTCCAAAAACTCAACAGAAATAGGATACTCTAAGTGTTAATGGTCATAACAAGCAAGTTTCTTTTTTTTTTTTAATTTCTATTCAGTGTACCAGAATTTATTGTTTATGTACCACACCCAGTGCTCCATGCAATACGTGCCCTCCATAATACCCACCAGCAGGTTCGCCCAACTTCCCACTGCCCACCCCTTCAAAACCCTCAGATTGTTTTTCAGAGTCCATAGTCTCTCATGGTTCACCTCCCCCTCCAATTTCCCTCAACTCCCTTCTCCTCTCTATCTCCCCATGTCCTCTGTGTTATTTCTCATGCTCCACAAATAAGCGAAACCATAAAACTGACGCTCTCTGCTTGACTTACTTCACTCAGCATAAACTCTTCCAGTCCTGTCCATGTTGATACAAAAGTTGAGTACTCATCCTTTCTGATGGAGGCATAACAAGCAAGTTTCTTAAGCTTGACCTGATACATTCTCTCACAGAGCACAGCACATCACAAAAGCACTCAAAGGTTTACAGTTTTCCTGACCTCAACTCAGTTCTTCCCCACATTTCCACATTATTTACACAAAGCTTCTCAAAAACCTCCTCTTCTTCACCAGAGTCAAAAGGAGACTATGGTATGGTATCTGGAAGACTTTAAAACAGAGTTAGAAAAACAAAACAAAACAAAACAAACAAACAAACAAAAAAAAAACACCATAATTTTAAAGGATACTAGATAGATTTTAATACCCTCCTCACCTTTTTCCTATAATCATAGTCAATATACTCCCAAACTCTTTCATTTCCTTTTCCAGCACTAAGTGAGCAAATTTCACCCAGCCTGTGAAATTTCACCCACCCACCTCCCACAAGAAAACAACTACACCTGCAATTGTCATGAATAAGAAATTGCCATCACCCTGAACTCTTGCTTTTCTCCAATTTTCCTAGACTTCAGTACATCTAACTTTAACCTGAATCATAGTATCTTACATTATTTTAAAGGACAGAAATAAAAAAGGTAATAGATTATAATCTGAAAAGATTGAAACTTACTTTCTATGTCTCTGTGGCATTAATATTCAACTAAAAATAGTCAGCATATAAAGGCACTGTCCATCTAATTCTGACAGTCAAGTATGGGGTAAGGTGCAAGAGAATAACACCTATCCTTGTATTATCATAATAGAAAAAAGGTCACTTGGAAGACATTAAGATAAAAGTTAAGGGTTTTTAAAAGATCTACTGATTGTTAATTTCATCAAAGTCAAACTGCTTTAAAACAAACAATAGAAAAATTTCCCAGGAATAAAGTCTGAATAAAAGTTTTGTCATCGTGAAAACTAATAAAGTGAAACCTCATTAAATTGGTGTATGAGGATAGAAAGGGGAGCCATACCACTTGAGGTCAATCACAGACCCCAACAGAAGAACCAGGGAAAGATGTATATTGCACCTCCTACAAAGAAGCAACTACACCTGCAATTGTCATCAATGAGAAATTGCCATCACCCTGAACTCTTGCTTTTCTCCAAACAATTTTAGTTCAAAACAACCCCTCCCAATTTCCTCCTTCTTTTCCACAAAATAACTTCACTCTCTTTTGTTGGACTTGACTATGGCTTTGCCATCCATAATATGCATGTTCCAAATTGCAACTGTCCATTACTTCTAAATAACTGACTTTTGCTGGCAAAATAACTTTTTTATAAAGCTAACAGTCAAAATTTCATCCTACATAAAAAAGTCAAAATGAGGGTCTGGGTGGCTCAGTCAGTTAAGCAGCTGCCTTCAGCTCAGGTTGGGATCCAGAGTCCGAGGACTGAGGCCTGCATTGGGCTTCTTGCTCAATGGGGAGCCTGCTTCTCTCTCTTTCTCTCTGCCTTTCACTCCCTCTGCCCCCTGCTTGCATTCTCTCTCTGTCAAATAAATAAATTCTTAAAAAAAAAAAGTCATAATAATAAAGACAACACAATAAATTAGACCTAATGCACTTATGATCCCTTCACTCTTTTTGCATTTAGTAAAACTAAATGTTCTGAATTTAATAAAACAAACATTTTCCTCATACATTTAAATATTTCAAAAGTAATTATCTCAGTCAAGAATCCAGAAAGTATAACCACTTATTTATAATGGATATATTTTGATTTTCTATTTCCTCAACTCTACCAACATTCAAAATACTAAAACCTGAACAAAACTTATGAAAAAATTACAGCATACATAGGTAAGTTTCTTATCCTCTAAGGAAGGTTAAACCTTCAATAAACAAAGTTTCTTAAGAAATAAAAAGTTTTCTAAAATATAACATGTGAAAAATCAATTGACAATGGAGTCTAATTGCAGAGATTAAAAAAACAAAAACCTGTATAATGTCTATATATATACACCATCCTTAACAGATTGTAATATTATTTCATAAATATAGCATTTTGAAAAAGTAGTGTCTAAAAGGAACTGTTATCTTTATGAAATAATTTAAATACACTTTAAAAACTAAAATTTAAAGGATTCTGGTGAGTACTTTTTTTTATAGTAAATAACCACCACCAAAATATCTGTAATCTATCTATATTTTTGAATACAGAATTTTGTGATACAATTTTACTTGAAGATGAACTGCTATATACTTAATCTTAAAAAAAAGCTCTGTAAAGTAAATTTTCTTTTTCCATTGATTACAATTATAAAATGAAAGGAATGTTAAGGAAATAACATCTTCAACAATTTATTAAAAACCTTAGGTAAGATAAGGTTTAAGATGCTAGTAATATTATCATTTTACTTTTTCTTTACAATATCTTTTTTTTTTTTAAGATTTTATTTATTTATTTGACAGAGAGAGATTACAAGTAGGCAGAGAGGCAGGCAGAGAGAGATGGGGAAGCAGGCTCCTCGAGAGAGACCGATGCGGGGCTCAATCCCAGGACCCTGAGATCATGACCTGAGCCGAAGGCAGAGGCTTAACCCACTGAGCCACCCAGGTGCCCCTCTTTACAATATTTTCTTACAAACAACCTCTACGTAAGCTAAAAATATACATGGTGGGGGGTTGCCTGGATGGCTCAGCCTGTTGGGCGTCTGCCTTTAGCTAGGGTCATGATCCTGGGGTCCTGGGATGGAGTCCCACATCTGGCTCCCTTCTCAGTGGAGAGTCTGCTTCTCCCTCTCCCTCTGCCACTCTCACTGCTCATTCTCTCCCTCTCTCTCAAATAAATAAATAAAATCTTAAAAAAAAATATATATATATATACATACATACATACACACACACACACACACACACACACACAGGGTAAATGAGAGGGGTCATTAGTCCAAAAATTGTGCTTGGGGAAACAAATCAGTCATTTATAAAGTTATGTATTAATGACTTAGAGTATGTACACATACATTTAAAAATCAAAATATATAGTGTCTAAAAATTAAACCTACAAAAATACAAGAGCTACCTGAAGAAAATCACTGCAGAACTTTAAAAAAAAAAAACAAAAAAAAAAACCTGAATAGGAAGAGGGATATTCCATCTTATTTGTATTACAGACTCAATAATGGAAAGGTATTTATTCTTACCAAATTTGTCTATAATGAAATTGTATACAGTTCCAAGCAAAATTACACCAGGATATTTGTGAGAGAAGAGGGGAAATGACAATTACAGAATTATTTTTAAATTAAATACAATAAAAACTGTCATATATGGAACCAAGTGGGATTTACTCCTGGAATACAAACATGATTTGACACATAGAAATTAATAAATGTAATGTACACTAAAGCAACAAAATGAAAGGGAAAACAACAGACATGATTATCTCAACTGATGTAGAAAAAGCATCTGACAAGGTTCAATAAACTTTTGTGACAAAAACACACAACAAACTAGGAATGGAAGAAAACTACCTCAACATAAAAGCCATATATGAACATTCTATAATTAATACCATACTCAACGGTAAAAGACTGCAAGCTTCTTTACTAAGATGAAAAACAAGGACGCTCACTTTTGCAACATGCTGAATATGGTATTGGAGTTACAGACAGAAAATTAGACAAGGAAAAAAAAGACAAAATTGGAAAGAAAAATTATCTGTTTGCAGATGACATGATCACATATGTAGAACACTCTAAATACTTCACATAAAGAGAAAAAACTGTTAGAATAAACGAATTCAACAAAGTTGCAGGATATGAAATCAACATATAAAAATCAGTTGCATTTTGGGGCACCTGGGTGGCTCAGTCAGTTATGTGCCTGACTCTTGATTCTGGCTCAGGTCATGATCTCAGGGTTGTCAGATTAAGCCCCGTGTTGGGCTCTGTGCTGGGGCATGGAGACTGCTTAAGATTCTTTCTCTCCCTCTCCCTCTGCCCCTTATTCCCACTCGCTCTCCAAAAGGGAAAAAAATATCAGTTGCATTTCTATATATTAACAATGAGGAATAGGAAAAGGAAATTAAGAAAAAAATTCCACTAACAACAGAATTAAAAAAGAATAAAATTCTTAAGAATTAACTAAAGAGGCAAAAGACTTACACACTGAAAGCTACAAAATGTTGCTGAAAAAAATTAAAGACATAATGGAAAAACATCTTGTGTTCAAAGGACTGGAAAACTTAATACTGTTAAGACAGTGATACTACCCAAAAGGATCTATAATATGATTTGATACAATATCAAAATTCCAAAAGCCATTTTTTTCAGAAACAGAAAAACCCTAAAATTCATATGGAATCTCAAGGGACCCAAAGAGACAAAACAATCTTGTAAATGAAGAATAAACTTGAGAGGACACACATTTTAAAATCCTGATTTTAAACTTACTACAAACCTAAAGCAATCAAAACAGTGTGGTAGTGGAATATAGACACATAGACCAATGAAATGGAAAAGAGAACCTGAAATAAATTCTCACATATCCTGTCAAATGATTCTTTGCCAAGGGTACCAAGACCATTCAATGAAAAAGACCAGTCTTTTCAACAAATGGTACTGGGAAAACCATACTACATGCAAAAGAATGAAGCTGGATCCTTGTCTTACTCTATGTTAAAAAATCATGGATCAAAGTACTAAACACAAGAACTAAAACTATAAAAAAAAAAAAAACCAGCACACACAAGCTTCACGGTACAGGATTTGGCAGGGACTTCTTGAATAGGATACCAAAAGCACAGGCAACAAAAGAAAAAAGATAAATTGACTAGATGAAAATTAAAAACTTTTGTGCACCAAAGGACACTATCAAGAGTATGAAAAAATAACCCACAGAATGAGGAAATTGCAAAAACATTCTGATAAAGCATTAATATCCAGAATATATAAAGAATTCTATCAAAGAAAAACAATCCACCTAATTTAAAAATGAGCAAAAAAATCAGAATAAACATTTCTCCAAAGAGGAGAAAAGAACAAGTGTTGATGAGGATGCTGAGAAACTAAAACCCACATACACTGCTAGTGGTGGTGTCGCTGCTAAAGAAAACAGTATGGTGGTTCCTCACAACACTAACAGAGAATCACCATCACAAGACCTAGCAACTCTCTTCTGAATTGAATTACAAGTATGGATTTGAAAAATATTTGTACATTAGTGTTCAGAGTGGCATTTTTCACAATAGCCAAAAGGTTTAACCTGAGTTGTCAAGTGTCCATCAACAGATGAATGGATAAAGAAAAAGGAGTATTTACATGCAAGAGAATATTATTCAGTCTTAACAATGAATGATATTATGCTAAAACACAAATAAACCTTAAAATATTATACTAAGTTGAATAAGTATTAGGTTCTTCTCCAGGTTCACTGATCACTAAAATATTACATACCTAGACCACAATAATCTGTTGCAGAAATATCATCAAGTGTCACTTTATAATCATACCTTTGGTCCTTAATGACTAAAAGTGAGTTCTTAATTTGCTGTAACAATATTCACTGTCTTTAATAAAAGTTGAAGGGGCACCTGGATGGCTCAGATGGTTAAGCACCTGCCTTGGGCTCAGGTCTTTGACCCAGGGTACTAGGATTGAGTTGGGTTCCCTGCTCGGTGGGGAGCCTGCTTCTCCCTCTCCCTGTGCCCTCGTGTGCTCTTTCTCTCCCAAATAAATAAATAAAATCTTTAAAAAGCAAAAGCTGTATGCTACTTAATTCTCTTGTAGTTTCAGAAGTTTTTGTGAGGAAAAGTTTCCCTTCAAGAATAACATACTTAGGGGCCCCTGGGTGGCTCAGTGGGTTAAGCCTCTGCCTTCAGCTCAGGTCATGATCTCAGGATCCTGGGATCGAGCCCCACATTGGGCTCTCTGCTCAGCAGGGAGCCTGCTTCCCCCTCCTCTCTGCCTGCCTCTCTGCCTACTTGTAACATCTGTCTGTCAAATAAATAAATAAAATCCTAAAAAAAAAAAAAGAATAACATACTTAATTATTTCATTATTTAATCCCTCATCAGGTACAAAATGTAAAGTAAAATGGTTTCCCTTAAAAGATTCATTTTTGTATTAATACATAATAGATTCTGAATGTTAAGGCAATTACATATTCTAGGGAATAAGGAAAACACCATAAATATGATCTATAGTTTCAAAGAAACAGACCAAAATAATAGCATGGTGCCATTTAACACACTGGAACAGTTTACCAACTACACACTGTTTTAAAAGTTAAATATTGGGTGGTGGGGTTATGGACACTAGGGAGGATATGTGCTATGGTGAGTGCTGTGAAGTGTATAAACCTGGCAATTCACAGACCTGTACCCAAAATTATGAAAAAAAAAGTTAAATATCTTACCAAGTATTTATATTGCCTTGATGACAAGATTCAATCTTAGCAATGACAATTTAGGGAAGAAATAAAACCTACATCTGATATATACAAAGCCATTTTACATTAAACGGCAATGTATAACTTTATCCATACATCACTATGCTACTTGCTTCTTTGACATTCCTCTGAGCCTAAAGATGTTTTCTGAATCATAAAGCTAATAATTTTGACAGATGGATCAGATGTGTCCGCTCCTAAATGATAGTCTTTCATGAATTAGCCCACAGACTTCTCCTAGTTTCGAGAAATTCTGACATCTATTCTAGGAATATTGAGTTAGTTTCTACTGCATGTTCTACTGTTTCTACATTCTCTGGCATGTGATTGGGAAATCTTCTATGTTAAAAATACATAATGTTCACAGCAATGTGGTAACATAGCAAATACTGTAAGATATCTGAAATGATGATGAAGAAGCCAAATTCAACTACAACTTTAAGCACCTGCCATTATATCACCATACATAATTCTAACTAAAGAAATAATTAGGGGCACCGGGGTGGCTCAGTTGGTTAAGTATCTGCCTTCGGCTCAGGTCATGATCCCAGGGTCCTGGGATCAAGCCCTGTATTGGGCTCCCTGATCAGCGGGAAGCCTGCTACTCCCTCACCTACTCTCCCTGCTCTGTTCCCTCTCTCCCTGTCTCTCAGTCAAATAAATAAATAAAAATCTTAAAAGAAAAAAAAAATTAGATGGCAGGTCGCTTCACTAAAAAGTTTTCAAGGGTAACCGAACCCATTCAAAGGGTTGGTTAGTAAGGTTAAAATACCTCGGGGCGCCTGGGTGACTCTGCTGGTTAGGCAGCTGGCTTCAGCTCAGGTCATGATCCCAGGGTCTGGGATTGAGCCCCACATCGGGCTCCTTGCTCAGCCAGAACCCTGCTTCTCTCTCTGCCTGCCACTCCCCCTGCTTGTGATTTCTCTCTCTCTCTGACAAAGAAACAAAATCTTTAAAAAAAAAAAAAAAAAAAAACCTCTTAATACTTATCCTTTTTTTTTCACTCTAACTCTATCAGGGTATAAGCAGTTTTCTACAGGCTGCATGCAGCGGGATAGCACTGTTCTGACAGGTGATGGCATAACCTCTTGTATATCCTAACTCTTGAGTTTTAATTCTTTTTTTGTTTGTTTGGGTTTTTTTTTTAGTTTTAATTCTTAATACAGTAAATGCCAATAGATAAAAACTACAAAAATAAAAGTTCTAATATTTAAGAGTTTAAAGGAATACTAATACTGAAAAGTTTTACACAAATAATGTCACATACTTTGCAGGCAGACTACCACTAATATATTGTCACTTGATATTCCAAACAGTGATAAACAAATCACTTTTGATGTGAACTACTTATGAGCTGTGCCTTAATTTCAAAAACAGTAAGATGTGGAATATGTGTATCTTAAAATCAAAGAAAATTAGTCCTTCCAGATTCATGAATACTGTGTAAAATGCTGTTAAATTGGATTTTGTCTTTCAAAAACAAATAAGACTAATAATACTATATATATAATTTGATTAGAAGTTGGTCTTCTCATTTGAGTCGGTTCATGCAACACCAAATACCACTTTTTTAATTTCAAGTTTTTATTTAACCCACTGAGCCACCCAGGCGCCCCTCCAGTTTTTATTTAAATTCAAATTAGTTAATATATATGGTAAAATTGGTTCATGTATAGAATTTAGTGATCTATCACTTTCATGTAACACCTAGTGATCACAACAAATGTCCTCCTTAACAACCATCACTCATCCCCATTTAGCTCATCCCCAGTCCATCTCCCACTCTCAACCCTCAGTTTGTTCTGTATTGTTGAGTCTCTCATGGTTTGTTTCCTTCTTTCCTTTTTTTCTTTTCCCTTTCCCATATGTTCACCTACCTTCTTTCCTAAATTCTACATGAGTGAGATTACATGGTATTTGTCTTTCTCTGACTTGTTTCATTTAGCATAATACACTCCAGTCCACCATGTCTTTGCAAATGGTAAGCGTTCATGCTTTTTGATGGCTGAGTAATATTCCATTGTGTGTACACACACACACACATATATAGCATCTCTTCTTTATTCATTCATCAATCAATGGACATTTGGGCTCTCTTCATAGTTTGGCTACTATTAATGCTGCTCTAAACATCAGGGTGCAGCATGTGTCCTTTCAAATCTGTATTTTTGTATCCTTTGGGTAAACACCTAGTGGTGCGATTACTGCGTAAGAGGGTAGTTCTATTTTTAACTTTAAGGAACCTCCACACTGTTTTCCAGAGTGGTTGACACTAGTTTGCATTCCCGCCAACAGTGTAAGAGGATTCTCCTTTCTCTGCATCCTTGTCAACATCTACTGTTTCCTGTGTTATTAATTTCAGCCATTCTGACAGGTGTGAGGTGGTATCTCATCATGGTTTTGATTTGTCTTTCCCTGATGAGTGTTGTTGAGCATCTTTTCATGTATCTGTTATTTATCTGGATATTTTCTTTGGAAAATTAACTGTTCATGTCTTCTACCCATTTCTTAACTGGACTATTTATTTGGGGGCTGTTGAGTTTGATAAGTTCTTTATAGATTTTGAATGCTAACCTTTTATCAGATATGTCATTTGCAAATATTTTCTCCCATTCTGTAGGTTATCTTCTAGTTTTGTTGATTGTTTCCTTAATTGTACAGAAGTTTTTGCCAAAGCAATTTTGAAAAAGAAACGAAATGCTGGAAGCATCACAATTCCAGACCTCAAGGTATATTACAAAGCTGTAATCATCAAGGCAGTTTGGTACCAGCACAAAAACAGAAATATAAATCAATGGAACAGAAAAGAAAACCCACAAAAGGACCCACAACCATATGGCCAACTAATCTTCCACAAAGAAGGAAATAGCAGCTAATGAAAAAATGTCTCTTCAACAAGTAGTGTTGGAAAAACTGGACAGCAACATGCAGAAGAATGAAACTGGACCACTTTCTCACATCATTCACAAAAGTAAATTCAAAATGGATGAAAGACTTAAATGTGAGACAGGAAACAACAAAAATCCTAGAGGAAAACAAAGGCAGCAACCTCTTTGACATCAGCCATACTAACTTCTTATTAGATACGTCTCTGGAGGCAAGGGAAACAAAAGCAAAAATGAACTACTGGCTCTCTCAAGATAAAAAAGTAATACCATTTTTAAAAATAATAATGTGCTCATCAGTTTGACATCAGAAATTTCATCAGCAAATGAAATTTAGAAGTAAATATGAAATGCATTTTATGATTTCATAAACAGTTGTTTATATTAAGTTTTTAAATTCCAACAAGACTTCCACTTAACACCACGGAACAGTGTGCATAAGAGATTAGTTAATTTTAAATTTCAAAGGATGGGGCAAGACTGATGAGGTCTAAACACTAGGGTGATGATGTTTGGACTTTCTTGGAAAAGCAAAAGCGAGCTAATGGGAGACTCAGTGTGAGGAATCTGTCCACTGCACAGAATAGATTAGAAAAGGAAGAAACTTAAAAGTAAAAAGACCACTTAATATGCGTGTAGGGCAATATAAGTATAGACTATGGCAATACAAACTGGGGAGAAAAAACACAGAAGTGGGAGTAGGGAAGATTGCAATTTAAAGGAAGAAATTAGCAGAACACCATAAATACCTACTTCGTTGATGTTGAACAAGCAGAGGGAGTGACAAGCAGAGGGGGAGAGAGAAGTGAAAGATCAAAGTGAATGAAAGTTTTAAAGCCAGTATGAGACCACTTCAAGTCTCAAAAGGAACACTAATTTCACAGGAAGATAATAAACAAACACTTTAGGAACATTATATCATACTCAAAGGTGGGACATTTATATAAATTCATCAAAAAAGAAAGTAGATGGCTGCCTGGGTGGCTCAGTTGGTTAAGCATCTGCCTTCAGCTCAGGTCATAATCTTGGGGTCCTGGGATGGAGCTCTGCTCAGTGAGGAGCCTGCTTCTCCCTCTCCCTCTGCCACTTCCCCTACTTTAGTGTTCCCCCTCAAATAAATAAATAAAAATCTTGTTTAAAAAGGAGGAGGAGGTGGAGGTAGAGATGGTGGATTCAAACTGAAGGCCAATGCTTAAGCTGCAGACTTGTGACTAATGATGCAACAAGTACCAATAAATTCTAAAGAGAATAACAAGAGTAAAAAAAAGAGAGAGAGACAAAAGAAAACAGTAAACAAAGGACTGGATCTCTAATACTAAATTAAGAAGCTGGGAGAAACATTAATCAGGAAAGGAAGAAACCCCCAAGGGACCTGAATCATGAGGCTAACAAAAATCATAATAGAGCAAAGTTCAGGGAGAATTTTTTTTTTTAGAAGATTTTATTTTTAAGTAATCTCTACACCTAGCACAGGGCTTGAACCCACAACCCCAAGATCAAGTGTCACATGCTCTATGGACAAAGTCAGCTGGGCACCCCAAGGAGAATATTTATTACAGCAATAGAAGAGACCTGGTTTTTTGTTTTTTGTTGTTGTTACTTTGAAAATCTGTGAATTACTTATCTTTTTTTTTAAGATTTTATTTATTTATTTGACAGAGAGAGAGAGAAAGAGAGATGTTGAACAAGCAGAGGGAGTAGCAAGCAGAGGGAGAGAGAGAAGCAGGCTCCAGCTGAGCAAGGAGCCAAATGCAAGACTCAATCCCAGGACCCTGCGATCATGACCTAGGCCGAAGGCATCATTTATAGTAGTAGTATTTCAGACCTTTTCATCAGTTTAAACCATAGAGTATTTTCATCAAAAAGTCAAGTGTATGAGAAAATATATATTCAATCATCTCAAGGCCTAATATTGTAGCCTTGGAATATTTATTCTACCACAATTTCTACAATCACAAAAATTCAAATCTTACGAACTCATCTTGATCATCTAAAAAAAAAAAAAACACTAAATAGAAATCACATTACTTTAGTACAGAATTGTGGTCCATATAATACAATACAAAAGGTATATCATAATGAAAAATTTCATTAGCTCAGAATTAGGAGCTTTGGGGAGGAATCTGAAATTGATTTCTGCCTAATAAACACTTTATCCCAGGACATTCCGGATAGAAATTGTTAAAAGCACAACTCTAGAGTTAGAGAACAGAAAAAACTCTGAATCTAGACTAATTCCATTCACTGACTAGGATAAATGAGAAAACTGAGACCCAAACTATATAAATCAAGTGAAATGTTAAAAGTACTTTTGAGAAATACCTCACTGAAACTTAAGGTCTCTTATGGTGATCAGTAACGTGTATTTATATGTACTTACACACAATTCCTATTTTTTCAAACTAATTTCAAAAGACATTCTATTAAGACCATTTTGTTGGGCTGATTTGAATAAATATAGATGGAATACTGTACCTAAAATTTGTAATGTATTAAAAAATATGCAATCCAAAACATTTATTAATTCTAAAAAGGTCTACCAGCCAATAAACCCCAAAAGTTAGATTTCACTGTATTCATACTTTTTAATAAGAGGTATAAGCATTTGTCTACCCTGCTCAAATATAACACAAAATCCTGTAAGACTCCCAGTTCCAACTGATTAAGAAATGTGGACTGGACTGTGTTCTATCTCAAAACTTTAAGCCCTATGTCTAACCAAACAGTAAAAGGATAACATGCTGTTTTCTACTAATTAACCACTTATTCCATAATTAAATCAATAGGTCCTACATTATAAAATAAACATAAGATTTTCATCTATGGATTTACTAGAATAATTTTATTACATAGCTACAAAATAAAAAATTCTACGTGAAAAGACTCCATCCAATTAGATAATTTATATTTTAGTAAACAATCTTAAAGGGCAAATTATGTAATCCTCAACGATTTATCACATTAGGAACTTTTTATCAAAAAAATAGTAAGTTTGTCAAAAACTTACATTGAAAACAACTGTTTAACTGAACATCACGCAAAAATATAATCACTGTCAATTTTTTTTCTTGAAACAAATTAAAATTAGTAACTTCTATTACCATTAAATCACCACCCTTAAAAAAAATCAGAATAGGGGTATCTGGGTGGCTAAATAAGTTGTCTAACTCTTGATTTCCGCTCAGATCATGAACTCAGGGTAATTAAACTAAGCCCCATGTAGGATTCCATGCTGCATTTGGAGCCTGCCTAAGATTCTTTCTCCTTTGAAAGTTAAAAAAAAAAAAAAAAAAAAAAAAAAGATTCTCTCTCCCCTTCTGCCCCTCCCACGCATGCACTTGCTCTAAAATAAATAAAAATGAATTTAAAAGATCAGTGTTAATTTTTAAATAACAATACCTCATCCTAAACCCTTCCAACTAGATAGGTTTTGGAGTTCAAAATTTAATTTTATAAAGTTACATAGGGCATATTATAGTACGAGTTGAATATGGTGACACAGTGCATATATCACATGTATGTAAAAGTACCTACATTGTATGTGGAGTTTAGAGCAGCATCCTAAAATTAAGCACATTAATATTTCTCTCACAAAACAAGATTATTCAGTTCATATTAGATTTTACTTTTTAAAAAGTTCATTTAGTCAGGTTTTCCCAGTGAATCATTAAAAATATTCTGTTAGTACAAAAGAATCTGAGTTTCAGAACTGCGGATAAAGAAGAGTATACTGATAGATATTCATCTGGCCAACAATAACACAGAGTAGAAACATACAACATTTATGGTATATAACCTAAAAACTAAAAGTTAATTTCTTGTTTATTTCTTTTTTTTTTTTTTATTTTATTTATTTGTCAGAGAGAGAAAGTGAGAGTGTGAGCACAAGCAGGGAGAACAGCAGGCAGAGGGAGAAGCAGGCTCCCTGCTGAGCAAGGAGCCCAATGTGGAGGCTCAATCCCAGGACCCTGGGATCATGACCTGAGCCAAAAGCAGACGCTTAACTGACTGAGTCAACCAGGTGTCCCAATTTCTTGTTAATTTACTAAAGATTCCTTTTTCCTGAAATTTTTTTTTCTTTTTTCAATTTTCCTTCTTCCTTTCCTTTCCTTTCCTTTTCCTCCCTCCTTCCTTCCTTCCTTCTTTCTTTCTATTTTTTTAAACTTCATTTGGCATGCCTGAGTGGCTCAGTGGGTTAAGAGTCAGCCTTCGGCTCAAGTCATGATCCCCAGCGCCTGGGATCAAGCCCCACTTTGGGCTCCTTGCTCAGCGGGAAGCCGGCTTCTCCCTCTGCCTGCTTTTCACCCTGCTTGTGTGCTCTGTCTCTCTGACAAATAATAAATAAAATCTTTTTTAAAAAATAGAAAAAAATTTTATTTGTTTATCTGAGAGAGAGAGAGAATGCACGAGCATACAACACACAATCAGAGGAGAGGAAGAGGGAGAAAGAGACTCCCTTGCTGAGCAAGGAGTCTGACACAGGGCTCAATCCCAGGACTCTTGGGATCAATGACTGGAGCTGAAGGCAGACATGCAACCGACTGAGCCACCTAGGTACCCCCTGAAATTTCTTTTTAACTACAAGGGGATTATAGATTCTTTCTGACATAAAAATTCAAATGTTATTTCTAATTTTCAATTATTCAGAAAATTAGGTATCTGTATGTCCTACACGCATTAAAACAATTCTTCAAAGGTTTGGGATACATCAAGACACAAAGCAGAATATATCATCTTCCCTGAAAATCAACACTGAAGTTAATGACAAAGGTCTAAATATCAAATACCAAATAACAAAGAAGATAAGAATGTCATGAAAATACCCCTTACATGTGCTTTTCCAAAAAATGGAACAGAATATCACCACATATATCAGTTAAAATGCTTTTAGTTCCACAGAAAAAAAACGACACAAAGAGACATAAAATAAATTTACTCTTCCAAAATGAAAAATCCCACAGGTAAAAAATCCAACAGTATATTTAGGCTTCAGAAAACAATTTCATCTCCTTGTCAGCTTTGTCCTCAAACTGGCTGACCTTAAAGAATGGAAATAGCTGTGGCAATTTCAGCATCACACACACACACAATACTGTACTTGACTTCATTCTGATTGTACCTAATTAGTTAGGGCCTATCCTTACCCATCAATGTAGCCAAGGAATTCAACCACCTGATTATCTAAGGAATACCATGGCCCACAGTTTAGTCAAACACATAATAGATACTGGGGAAATAACTGCCAAGATACACAACGCCACAAAAGAGAAAAAAAAAAGATACTCAAAATTTATAGTAAATGGTAGTAGGTGAGGGTTATTATTGAGATGGTTAGTATAAAGTATTCATGGAACTTATGACATTCATTTATCATTCCATGAACATTTATTAAATACCTAAGAGTAAATACTAGATGCTGTACTAAACACATAAGGGGACAGAAAATGAGTATGAGTTTGAGAGTTGAAGACCTTCTTTGTACGTAACTTGAAATTGACAAAAGATAATAAATGTATAAACATAGCCTATATGCTTTCAATTACATTGAAATATCGGGACATTTTTACTTTCAAATGCAATGATACCATTATATGAAGGTAAGAACAGAGTTCTCATGGTAAAATGTCCTTTGTCCAATAAAATTAAAAAATTTAAATTTTAAATAAATTTTAAAATTCTCTATTTAAATTAATGGAACCAAATTATGTGCCAGAATATATGTATGACAGGTCAAAAGGAGGAAAAAAAATACCTCTTTTATTTAATTAATTTTACACAGAACATACAAATGACACCATTTATGGAGTGATTACCTTCTTTTAAAACAAGCTAAGCTAGTCATTAAAACTGAAATGGACAATTTATAAGGTACCACTATAGCCACTACTGACAGCTACAATTTACATACTCCTCTTACTATACCATAGTCTTTTGGGACCAATAACAACAATTCAAGAGAGGAGAAAAAAATAGTCTATGTACTCAAATCAGACATAAGTCCTCCTACCTATCAGCTAACCAATTTTCCTAATAGTTAACTCATCCAGGTCATACTGAGCAATGAAGTAAAAATCATTCATTTATTCATTGTAAACAGACCAGAAATTAGCACTATCAATACTGCAAGAACATTATAAATTTCAGACTTACCTAAGACTTACCCTAACAAAATTTATAAGGGTATCAAATGTTACCAATTCAACATGAAACTTGAATGAAAAGATAGCTGAACAAAATCATACTAGGATTAAAACTGGAAAAGGCCTCCTTATACACAAAATCACAGGTCACCTTAAATTTCCTAAATATGAAAATTTTCTTTATATTTAAGACTCGTAAGATCTGCAAAATAACTTCTATCTGCAGGTACAGTTTAGAACAGTTTAAAATCTTGTCACTAAGTGACCACCAGAAAATCCCCCAACAAACAAGCAAAGTATGTGTTTGGTGTGTGAAACAAAATATAATTTTTGTTCCTTTAGGGTAATGAAAAATCTGACATTAAAAAAATATATATACACTTTAAACAGAGTTAGCTTGAAACAATGATGCAATCACCCTAAGCATCAAGGTTAGTGCAAAGATGTCTAGATGGCTGGATAAATAAGTAAACAAAGGGTTACAGGTTATGGATGGGAGTAAAACAAGCAAACAATAAGTCAATTTTTTCTCTTTTATTAGTATGACAATATTATTCGAAGATGAGTATTATGCAACAGTACTTCTCAACAGACAGCTTCCCTTCTATAATGGTATCAGTCTTGCAGAAAATTCTTTAAAAAGTAGGGTAGTGATAACAATCAAAATGTATACCAAAGCAAGAAACTCTTTTTTTTTTTTAAGATTTTATTTATTTATTTGTGAGAAAGAGAGAAAGCCCAAGCAGGGGTAAGGGCAGAGGGAGAAGCAGGCTCCCCGGCTGAGCAAGGAGCCCAATGTGGGACTCGATCTCAGGACCCTGGGATTACGACCTGACCTGAAGGCAGATGCTAAACCAACTGAGCCTCCCAGGGGTCCCAGCAAGAAACTTTCTAAATAATGAGGTAAAAACAAAAACAAAAACAAACAAACAAAACAAAAAAACAACAACAACAAAATCAATACTCTGAGGACTCACAATATACTTCATGTATTTCAACTTCAACAAACTGGTCCTACTGAAAATAAAAAACAGTCAGATAAAGTCTTTTGTTGGTTAATGTAATTCCAATACAGATAACCGAAAAGGTTTACAAGGCATTTTTTAAAAACCACCAAAAATTATGTAAAATTATTCAAGCATAGTCCAGTAAAAATTCTATCAATTAAATTCATTTATTCTAAAGATCAGATAGCGATATTATCACTAAAACTCCTGGCATGAAAAAATACAACTAATTTTAGTCTTAATTTATTTGTATGAAATTATTTATGTTCACAGTGTAAAAGAATATTTTTGCTACCTTGGTATGGTGGGCAGAATAATGCGATTCCAAAGATGCTCATGTCCTACACCATGAAATCTGTGCCAACACTACATTAGATGGCAAAGGAGAATTAAGATTCAGATGGAATCAAGGTTGTTAATTAGCAGACAAGATTATTTTTTATTATTGGGGTGAACCTAATATGATCACGAGGGCACTTAAAAAGTGGAAGTGAGAAGCAAGAAAATCAGAGTGAAAGGTGCCTAGAGCAAGGAATGTGGGATACTTCTTAAAGTCAGAAGAGGAAAAGACATGTATGCTATCTAGAACCTTCAGAAAGAACACAGTTCTATCTTCTCTCGATTTTAGTCCACTGGGTGCCATGTTAGACTTGTCATCTCCGGAACTATAAATAATCAATTTGTATTATTTAAAACACTACTCTGTATTTACAGCAGTGAAAGAACATTAATACACATAGCAACTCTTCATATATAAGATTAAAAATAACTGATTAACTTTTGAGATAAAGTATTCCCAAAACTATTTTTTTAACATTTTATTTATTTTATTTTAAAACAAAGAGAGATAGTGAGAGAGCAAACACAAGCACAGGGGAGCTAGTGAGAGAAAACCAAGTTCCCCGCTGAGGAAGGAGCCTCAGATATGGGGCTCAATCCCAGGATGCTGGGATCATGACCTGAGCAGAAGGCAGACCCCTAACAACTGAGCCACCCAGGTGCCCAACCCTAAACTATTTTCAAGTTCTTATAGTTATTCTTTCAAATCATGGGCCATAAAAACATAAAACTAAGATTTCTAATACATTTGCAGACTCTAAGTTACATATATTTAACTTAAAAAAAAAAAAAGCAAAAACAAAAACACGGGATGCCTGGGGGGCTCAGTCGTTAAGTGTCTGTCTTCCCCCCATGTCCTGAGAAGGAGTCCTGCATGCTCCCTGCTCAGCGGGAAGCCTGCTTCTCCCTCTCCCACTCCCCCTGCTTGTGTCCCCTCTCTCTCTCTCTCTATCAAATAAAGAAATAAAATCTTAAAAAGGAAGTTGATCTGTATTTTTAAAAGAACACAAAAATAACATGTTTAAACTAGCATTTTTCATGTAATTCATAAAGCTCTTTAAAGTTTATTCTTCAATAACAAAAGTCTAAAAGGGATGCCCGGCTGGCTAAGTCAGTGAAGCATGCAACTCCTGATCTCAGGGTTATGAGTTCAAGCACCACCTTGGGTGTAGAGACTGCTTAAAAGTAAAATCTTAAAAAAAATTCTAGAAGGAGAATTATAGTATATTGATGCTAACCTGACCCATGTTTCATTTCATTTAATTTAGGGAATATAAAAGGAAAAAAAAGGAAAATGTAAGAACGCTTGGGAATAACTCTAAAACTGTAGGTTCTAGGCTGAAAAAACACAAGTTACACCACATAAAAAATTTTTCAAATAAAGACTTGTAGACAAAGGAAAACTGCTGGAGGGGCATCTGGCTGGTTTTTTAGTCCCAAGAGCAAGCACCCCTTGATCCTGGGGGTGTGAGTTCGAGCTCGACAATGGGTGTAAAGAATGCTTAAATAAAATTAATTTTTTAAAAAAAGGAGAAACTGCTAGAGGTTCACATAGTTATGGTTCAAAATGCATTTTTATATAAAATTTGTATATGGTAAAAAGCAACTATTAAGGACACAATTCAACAAGTTTTAATACATACACCCTTGTAACTGTCAAGATACAAAACACTTCCATCACCTGAGAAAATTCATCCCTGTTCTTTCTAGTCCCTACCACCATCCACATATACTTTTCATTTTTAAATACCCAGCTTAATATTTTGCCTTTTACAAATGCGATAAACATAAATCCATTCTTTATATCATTTAAATTTCCATGCAAGAAAGTTAATATATTTAACTGATAACTTGAGTGTCATGAGTGATACTCATAATTTAAAACTACATTTCCTTAATTTTCATTAACCTATTAAAATCAAATGCTGTGGAAAACAAAATATCATTCCAGGTTTGCTCCAAAGTAATTTTAAAATGCTAAGTCATAATCCAACTAGCTTCCACATGAAAGCCAAGACATTATTGTATCACAGTAAAAGGAAGAGAGAGAAACTCAGGACATGCCTTTTACACAAAAAGGTTACCAAATTGACACAGTCTACAGAATCATTAAGACAAGAAATTTTTTTAAAGATTTGCTTTTTCTTCTTTACAGTGAAAATAACCAAGCAAAATCTTCAAAATTAGCCTTTTTCTGCTTATTTCCTATTAGAAATACCTATTAGCAAAACAAGCCCATTTTGCAATGTCAAGTCAACATTACTACACACCCAGTGAAACCATACCAATGAGTACAGTCATGAAACAGGGGTTCACAAAAGCAGTCAGAAACCAAGAAAAATATTAAAATAGATATGCACATGTATAGATAGATATTAAAGTGTATTTGAAAATGTAAACTCACAGATATACAAAAGGAAAGAAAATATTACCGTGTTTGAAGTTTTCAGTAAAAAATTAAATACCCCGAGGCACTACCAATAAATTTCGTGGATTATATACTCCCAAATCAACCTGGCGAAGACTAGTCAATGCCTACTCTGCCCCTTCCAACCTGTCCCCAAGGGAAAATGTGCGTGGAACCCTATCAAGAGCATATCCCTTCTTGATATGGTGCACATTCCCACATTACTGAAAGAAAATATTGGCAGTATCATATGAAAGGAAAAGAAAGCAAAGAAAAAGACCCTTAAGGTTCGGCAGGGCATAACATTTTAATTTATAATATTTCTTGTTTCATTTAAAATTGTATATGATTTTAAAAATACTATTCACTTTCTAAAAAACCACAACCCCACAGAAAAACAAATGGGAGGAAGAATGGGAGGGGTTAATTTCTATGACCCTTCAAATAAAAAAATTTCATTTTCATCGTTTCCAGTTAGAATTACAAGCATCTGTTTAAAGAAAAAAAAAAAAAAAAGGCTGCATCAAGATGCCACCACTCACACAGCCTTTGCCTGGGAAATGCACACGAATCCCAGGACTGCCTGAAACACCACAGAGGTGTCTCTTTGCTTTTCTCCCTCCCCTTCACCAACCTTACTGCCTAAGTTTTAATTCTCTAACCCCTGGAATAGTGAGACTTTTTCAAGGAAAGAGATGTTGGTGAAGATGGCCCCCTACCGCCACCAGTGGTGTGTGTTCTGTCCGCCACCCCCCACCTGCCCCAGCGGCACTGGCTCACAGCCCCGCCTTTCGGCAAGGTCTCCACGGCCACCGCAGGGGCGCTGACCCCCTCCCAGACGGCGGCCAAGGGGCCTGGAGGGGGCCGGGGAGAAGCCCAGGAGTCCTGCTCTGGCACCGCTCCACGGGGGAAACTACTCAGGAGGACGTGGGAGCTCCCAGCAGGGGATGAGGGCAAAGCAGCGGACCGTTCCAAAGAGGGGCGTGACCGCCAGCTGGCCCGGCTGCGCGAGGTGCCAGAGGTAACCAGACAAGGTGCTGCCGGAGACAAGCAGTGCGGGTGCGGGTTGGGAGATTGAGGGGCACTCGCTCTCTTACCGCCAGGTCCGGATTGCGGCTGTCCCTGTGTGACACAGCTCGGATGACCCCCGCTCGCCAGCCCCGCCAGCAGCGTCCACTCTCTCGGCACTCGGGCCGAGCCTCCTCGCCGACAGCCACGCACAGGAACCGCTTCCCCACCAGTTCCAGTCGCGTCTCCACCGCCATAGCCATCACTGCTGAAGCAGCTGCTGCCTCCTCCACCGCAGGGGAACCAGTGAAACCCTGTTCCTACTGGCAGCCCATGCGAAGGAGAGCGGACTGGGGGTCGGCTGCAGCCCCGCGAGCAAGCGAGCGCGGACTGGGGGGCGCACCGGACGCTCTGCCCAGAAGGGCACAGCGACCTCGGTCACTCACAGTCCTCAACACTCCCCCAGACTCCCCGACCAGCAGCCTCTCTGACTGTAGCTACAGACACACACGTACACATACACACACAAACTGACAGAAATCCCCACACCCCTGTCGCCGTCGGAGGCCCTGAGGCAACCCTGGCCGCTGCCGCTACCTCACCGTGGACAGTACTACTCCGCCTCCCCATCCACTCGCAGGCTAGAGCGCCGAGCGTCTCCTTCCGCCGGCGCGGGCGGGGGCAGGGAGCCGCGGGAAAGGGTCGGAGGAACCACCACAGACGGAAAGTAGTACCTGACGACGCTGCCAAGGGGGCTGTGGGGCCAGCCAGGCTAAGAAATAAGGAGCAGCGTGGGATAAAGGAATGCTCTCCCTTGGTAACACTATTTAGAGTATTTGAGGGTCACCTCTCTATTCGCCGCTCCCTCAGAAGTATATATGGGGGGGGGGGCGCTGAGGCGAAAGTGAAGCATCCTGGTTCCACCCTGGGTCACAAAATAAACTCCAGGTTAAACCCTGCATCTCTGAAGCTATGTTTCTCAGAACACATAGTGCCCGCCACCCGAATTAGTCCAAATTTCACCTGAAACAACAGTCCCAGCAGCAAATCAGAGCAACGCTTTCCACTAAAAACAAAGCAGAGCAAGACTTTCCACTGAAAACAGTCACTGCAGAACAGTACATGACTCCAAACGAAAATGAGGAAAACACTGTCATCCTTTCATCCTTCCTGCTTGCAACGATACCAATTGCATGTTTCAACTTTGCTTCAGAGATTTATACCTCCCTATTGCTTTGTTGTAAGAAATGTCAAAAGCTCTGTTGAGGGCTTCTGTCAGTGTCCCTAAAATCTAGTTTCTGGGCCAATCTGAGTACTTTCAGTACTAGTACATTCCTCAAACTCTCTCGTCGTATAAAAACAGGGCTAAAGGCTCCAGATTCCGTTATTAGAGAATATCATGGAAAGAAAGGGTTTTTAGCCAATCACAATTCAGTAAAATAAGTAATGTTTACTTTCCATCCAACCACAACAGGGCTTTGTATTGCCTACACCTACAGATCTCAAATTTGGAATGATTACTCCTTACTTGATCCAATTTTCGAATTCTTCTAAATCAAACCTAATTTTTACATGTCTGTGAGCAGTTCAATTTCAGACATATATTATAGTGTTTTTAAAAGGTAGTTTTAAAAATCCCAGTCCCGTGTTGTTTTGTTTTTCAGAGCCACTAATGACCATAATCAACTCCAAAAATCTTTCTAGCCTAATAAAAACGTATTCTAAATTTTGGTTTCTAAAAAAATAAATAAATAAATTTTGGTTTCTTAGAGATTTTCCTAAACCTCTACTCCAAAAAAATTACCTTTTAAAAAATTATTATTATTTTGAGAGTGGAGGGTAAGGAGGGAGAGAGTATCTTAGGCAGGCTCCACGTCCAGGGTAGAATCAACTGCACACTCATCTCATGACCTAAGCCAAAATCGAGAGTGGGTCACTTAACCGACTGAGCCTGCCAGGCACCCCCACCCAAATATTATCTTTTAAAGGAGTTTACACTAGTAATCTGAATATTTAAAATAAACTTGAGGTTTTTATCTTTCTTAGAACACCCAAGACAACCCGAGTTGTCTTAAGTAGAAAAAACGTGATCACTGCAAATAGGTTATAAAAGAAAATAACAAGGAGGACAGATTTTAATCATCATGATCTAATTTTGCTGAAGAGCAAATAGGAAATTGTAATAGATAAAGGAAAACCATGTCCAGAAATGCATATTGGCAAGTTCAGAAAAAAATTTAATTTCACTTATGCAATTTTATTTCCAGCCCCACTCTTTCAGTGCATACTTAAATCATCTTGAGATCTACAGAATAAGATTCCTAAAAAACTCAACTTGAATTAAGAAACCAGTAAAATAATCTGCTGAAAATATGGAAGAAGAAAAAAATAAGATCTGCATTGATACCAAGTTATCAGTGATTTGCTTTGTCATCTTGAGTACCACACAATTGTTACAGAAATTGCCCGCTTCCTAGTCTCAGTAATATTCTAGGACCAAGTAAGAAAATATAGTCGCTTAAGAGTTTAAAATAACACTCTTATTACATAAATCCCACTCACTAAATTATATATTTGGAGTATTGACTGTCGGGTTGCCTTACACAAAATTGCCACCTGATTTCAATTTTTATAGGTAAATTTCTAAACGGACTTCTAAGAGCCCTCACTACATGCTGAGTGCTGTCCTCAGAAGTACTCTGAAAAGCACGTAAATCCACCAAATCAATCAAAATATTTCAAGTGCGGAAGGCCATATATCTTCATATCATCTTCAATCAAATGTCTTATATTCTTACTACTGTATTCCAAATAGTGTTCTATGAATCTCCTGACTATGGCCAATGACAACCAATTACAAGAAAAAGAAAATCACAAATTTGTGGGTATTTTGCCTCTGGAGGAACCTGAAGAATATTTTTTTTTACTGTAGAACAAAAAGGCCTTAAAGGATTTTTGTTTGCTTGCTGGCATATTTTGCTTTGTTACAAGGACTGTTTATACTGTTTTGCCAGCAAATCATAACTCTAAGTAACATGGAATTAAGATAAATTTAAAAGTTCTATTTGAAACCTTAGAATATTTGTTTGTTCAATTAGTTCTTTTACATGCTTTACTTTTATAAAGATCCTCAGAAAATGCATTAGTCAATTTTTTTTAAAGTTACAGAATTTTTCCCTATATAGGCACAGTGACACAAAAGTATTTAAAATGACTAGGTTTACTTACAGAAGCGGAAAAATTAAAAACATAGACTAGATCTTATATTTTTTCCATACCCACAGGTAATAGGTACTTTAAATACATACAACCCTTTCAATTCAAGCAAACCTCATACATCAAATATCTTTATATAAAAGATACATTGTGGGGCGCCTGGGTGGCTCAGTGGGTTAAGCCGCTGCCTTCGGCTCAGGTCATGATCTCAGGGTCTTGGGATCGAGTCCTGCATTGGGCTCTCTGCTCAGCAGGGAGCCTGCTTCCCTCTCTCTCTCTGCCTGCCTCTCCATCTACTTGTGATTTCTCTCTGTCAAATAAATAAATAAAATCTTTAAAGAAAAAAAAAAGATACATTGTGAGATTATTGTTTTTTTAAAAATCCACAAAAATGTATTCATAAAAACTATTTTTAAAAACATGACCTACAAAGGAAGGAATTATATTCATTATAACGTTAAGGGTCATAATTACCCACTTAACTATCAATAATTAGTAGTTCATTAAGTTTAGTTTCAATAAGCAAACAGCCTACTAGCTGTAAATTTTTCACTTTTTGATTTGGTGTAGTTAAAGGAAGGGCCAATTATCTACTCTCTTAAATACCAGTATTTTATGTCATTATAAGTACCTATTATAAATAATATAAAAACGCAAAGAGATAAAAGATTAATGCATGTATCTTATAATAATATTAGCCACCATTTATGGGACATTACAACGCCTCAGACACTAAACTAAGTACTTTATACCTGTAATCTTATTTTATTTATTTTAAAGATGAAGTTACTCACCTAAGCATACACATTGAAGAACTGGGATTCAAAATTAGGCCTTATGATTCCAAAGCAGCCTGCATTATGCTAAATTGTCACTTAAAAGAAACATGAAGGTCAGTCGCCAAGTTGCCACCTCCTTATTAACACAGGCTATTCATAACTCATTTGTTTATTTAACACTTATTATGTGTCTCATATCCTGCAAGGTTCTGTCTTTGAGTAGCTCACAGTGTAAGTAGAAAGACAGACAATAGAAATACTTCAGTTTGATTATTTAAGGAAGCATCAATAGAATGGCATAAAAGATAAGTGCATTTTAACAATTTTCAAATCTACTATAACTTGAGGCTTTTATTAATTGTCAGTGTAATGACTAGATTGGGTTATGAGGTCTTTATATACAGGCACATCTAGGAACTCTTATTAAAGTCAATATTACAATGAAGAAAGCCACGGTAATGTGTTTAATAAAGCACTTCTGGGTGTGAAAAATAGAGTTTTAAAAATCAAAAATAAGAATAAAAAAATAAAGGAAGTCAAAAATTTCAACTGAATTATTCAAATAGAAGACCAAGAATAGAATAAAAATAAGTTTGTTACTGTCTTTATCACTAAACCTTAAGTAACCTCCATTTAAGTATTTCCCTAAACACTTATTTAAACTGAATTCTTAAACACTTACTTAAAATGAATTCCTTGATCACATTTATTTATTTATTTATTTAGAAGGATTTATTTATGTGACAGAGAGAGACAGCAAGAGAGGGAACACAAGCAGGGGGACTAGGAAAGAGAAAAGCAGGCTGCCTCCTAAGCAGGAAGCCCAATGCAGGGCTCGATCCCAGGGGACCCTGGGATCATGACCTGAGCCGAAGGCAGACACCCAACAATTGAGCCACCCAGGCACCCCAATAACTTTTATGATAATGATAATATAACTCAAATGTCACTTCCTAAAGAAAGCCAGCTCTGATTCCAAGCTTTTAGAATCCCCTACTATGGCCTTTCTGAACATTTCCGATTTGTCTTAGTGCTTACCACAAGTGTTTTTATACCATTTATAGTATAATTGTTTTGTATTTGTCTCCGTTGGTAGAGTATATGCTCCAATAAAGTCAAGAACAATGTACTTTCCACAACTATACTCCCAGTATCAACTAAGCTTTGAGCAGTGTAGATACTCCATAAATGGCATCAAATCAATTAACAAATAAAACACAATGTAACTTTTTATAAATCCAACCAAATTAAGATCAAATCATAAATCAAATCATAAATCAAAACTCATAAATATGAGTTCTTGTTCTTCCTAAAGAGTTATTCATTGCCTTTAAAATAATGGCTTCTACACATTATTTCATTTAATTATGGAGATACAACATAAAGCCTTCATAAAACTCGGGACTTCCCAAGAAAGCACAGTTGTTCCTGGGGATCATTTCTAAAGTATAGACATGAAGAAAAAGTTACAATTCATAAGAAAAACATTCATTTCATTACCAACCAATCTGATGCAAACCTAAAAATGATCCTGAATATGTATCTAAAACACCAGTCTATTCTTAGTATTGTAAAGAGAACAATCTCAATTTCTTTGATGAAGCCCATGAAAACATAATTTTCTCAGTGTCCTCTTGGTGACATGTGGAATGAGGACAGAAAATGAAGAAAGGAAAGTAGAAAGAAGGAAAGGAAAGAGAGAGAAAAACAATCTCCACTTAGCCTTTTAACTGTATGCTCTCTGCTTTTGTTACGCAGTTTCCAATTTATATTCTGGCTGCACAGGAAACTACCACTTCTTATGGACATTTTCTTTTGCCCTTTTTTTTTTTTTTTTTAATTTATTTACTTGACAGAGAGAGAGTGAGAGAGGGTATACAAGCAGGGAGTGAAAGAGGGAAAAGCAGGTTTTCCGTCAAGCAGGGAGCCCGATGCAGGGCTGGATCCCAGGACCCTGGGACCATGATCTGAGCCAAAGGCAGACAGACGCTGAACAACTGAGGCACCCAGACATTTTCTATTAAAAATAAAACTTTAGGGGCACCTGGGTGGTACAGTCCATTTTTTAATTTAGAAAGAATGCACAAAACATTGGAATTTTCCTAATCTCCTAAAATAAGGAGCTACGAGCAAGAATGAAGTAAACTGCCTTGAACTCCAATTGAGCATTCAGGAAGATCTTCCTGGGGTTTCCATTTTTTTTTTTTTTCCATCATCCCTCTCATAAATGCTTCAACTATTAACTACTATAAAAATATGCTACATGGCAGTCAGCATTTTGCATCTTCAACTGCTATATTAGCTCTTTCATGTATGAACAGGTTAGGTTCCTAAAGGGTTATGTTCCTATTGTTCTCATAAGATTTCACTTAGCCACATATTAGTTGTAACAGACCTTAAAGTTCTAAAGAATACTACTTCTGCTCATGTCCATGAGAAGTAATTAAGGAAAGAACTTCTATTCTTACACTTAAAGCTATAAACAAGGGAAAGTCAAAGTAAAATCTAAGCTAAAAATACTGACACAAAACCTCAGCATGCTATCTATACTTCTTCCTCAAATATGTTCTTCCCCAAAGATGCAGCTAGATTCTACATAATGAAGGAACTTTTTGATCAAGAACATACAGCTCTGAGGCACATTTCTCAAATTAATGACATCTGGCTTCAAAGAAACCAAAACAAAACAAGATCTAGCAGTAAAAATATAGGGAATCTTTAGTCATTCTTTTCTTTGGCACATTCTAGAAAAAGCCACATGATTACATATAATAAGATTTATAACCTACTACAAAACATAAATATGCAGTAAAAATAAATGACTCCATATAAAGGAAAGCATTGTCTTCTAGCTACACATATGCTTCACTACTACAGATAATTTATTTTTTCAATTAAATAGTGTATAAAATAGTGTTCTAATTCCAAGGCCTGTGTTCACAGAAGCTCACAGGAAGAGAGGCCTTAGATTTTTCCCTTAAAATAACAGCTGACAAATATGAAAACCAGACCTAAAACAACAAAAAAAAAAAACCTTAACTACAAACTTAAAGTTGAAATCAATATCTCCCAACCATTCTACTACTCCAGGACACATTTTTATATTATTGAACATTAAATGGCCAAGAGAAATACTCAAAGGCTAACCAACTCCACTTTTCAGAAAATACACAAACACTTAGGTTACCACTAGTCAATTCCCATCCCATACAGCCCTTCACAAATGGATGTTTTAAGATGTATATCCCAAATGTAGCAAATTAGAAATTAGCAGTCATATAGTATAATCAAAGAACAGGAGTCAAACAAGTCGAGGTTACTTCTACCACTAATTTTGGACAAAACTTTGCTTCTTTAGCAATAATATATAACATTTAGAGGCTAATATAATCTTTAAGGTTCCTAAAAGCTTGCAATTACAACTTCTGAATAATTCATCAAGTAGCAAAGTATCCTCTCCTGTCATATGGTAGTTTCAAAGCTAAAAAATATTAAAGGATTGACAAAAGTAATCTTGCTTTAGGAAAACAAATATGTTTAGCCAGAAAGGTTCTATCTCAAAGGTCTCACAGAAGACAAATATATTGATCATTAATACATACATACAAATAGTACAGGCCAAAGGACTTCCCAATTAAACAACAATTTTTGAACAACACTGTAGAATTGCTTCCTTTGCTCTCTAAATTTGCTTTAAAGCTATCATATTAATCTACCAGAACTAACTTCAGATGAAGGAATTTTTGAGATTCTCTGCATTACAAATAAGCTTTATATCTGAAACCTTTAATTTGCATGCCTTATGTTCTTTGGTTATAACACCTAAAAGTCCTTTTTTCAGTTATTTTAATTGCAAAAATTATTTTAAAACAATTGTTTCATTTGATTTTAAATCTAAATTTACATGGATGTTTATGTCCCTACTTGCAATTTGCTTTTAATATTCACAAGTTTTTAAAATTTTACACAAATATGTTGGTATCTTTATGTTTCCACCTTATATCATGCTAAGAAAATATGTAGGTATTCTTTTATATTTTCTTCTAGTAGTTTTATAATTCAAATTTTCATAATCCTTTCAAAATTAGATGATAATATCTACTCCTGATGGAGGGACAGGAAATACCCTGGCCCCAAACAACAGAGGTCTACTGTTAGTGGGGGAAAAGCAGGATTACTAGGAAGAGAGGGAAACAGAACCTGCCTACAATTAATGTTGGTCTAGGACAAAAGATATGCTCCATGCTTACCACTATAAGGCAAACTAGCTTCCAGTATAAAAAAAAATTAAAGTGCTCATAGATAGCCTCTCTGAAGTACAGATATATAAGTAAGGCCTAAGGATTTGGTGAAATTAAAAAAAGCATTGAGTTAAAACTTCTCAGCAAATCAACCTCCACCCATTAAGCACAAAATGATGATAGAAGTATTTAAAATTGATGATGCACTGAATATAACCAAAGCAAGGAAACCCCATGTAAACCCAATCAACACCAGGCAAGACTGGTTCAAACCCATGCACAAACAACTTAGCAGAACAAGAGTCATACCCATTTCTTAACACAAGTACTATGTACTTCAATCTCTACTATCCTGCAAATGAGAGCTGACATTCAATCAAAAAGCATGAATTTGGTCATAGGGGTGATTTCCCTGGTCCCCAAGGCAATACATGCATATTGAGATTACCACTGCCTTTTCTATAAGTTGTATAAAAATATCTCCTTAAATTCTTTTGTTTGCATCATTCCTTCAAATAAAGTAATTTGGTAAACCACCCTCACCCTTCCTAAATTTTAAGCTACACAAAATCTCAAGGGCAAACAAATCATTCAGGAGACAAAATAGTCAACAGAAGCAGACTAAAATATAACTAAAATGTTGGAACTATCAGCCAATGAATTAAAATAATTATTAATAATGAAGGATCAAATGGAACAGGCTAGCAATAGATATGATCAGATGGCAAATATCATTGAGACTACAAAAGCTGAACAGAAAAGCTAAAAGAGTCAATCTGAGGGATGCCTGGGTGGCTCAGTGGGTTAAAGCCGCTGCCTTTGGCGCGGGTCGTGATCCCAGGGTACTGGGATCAAGCCCCTCATTGAGCTCTCTGCTAAGCAGAGAACTGGCTTCCTCCTCTCTCTCTGCCTACCCCTCTGCTTACTTGTGATCTCTGTCTGTCAAATAAATAAATAAAATCTTTAAAAAAAAAAAAAAAGAGTCAATCTGAAATGCTAAAGACCGAGAAATTCAGTAACAAAATTTTAAAAAGTCTTTGACAGGTTCAGCAACAGACTTGACACAGCTGAGGAAACAATCAATGAACTTGAAAATTGGTCAAGAGATTATCAAAGCTGAAATTAGATACGAAAGAGTGGGAAAAAAATCTACACAAACAGAACAGGAGGGAACAATTTCCAAATCATTTTTATGATGCCAGCATTACTCTGAAAACAAAATCAGACAAAGAAATCACGAGAAAAAAATTACTATAGATAATTATCCTTCACAGATGCAAAAATTCTCAACAATAAATCACAATAGGGATTTATTCCAGGAATACAAGTTGACTCAACATTAAAATTAAAAGATCATTCAATATAATCACCAGGTTAACAAACTAAAGAAGAAAACTATGGTGGCATGAACAAATGCAAAAACTAAGCATTTAAGAAAATTCAACCCCTATTTATGATAAACTTCTCAGCACATCAGGAATAGAAAGGCACCTATACAACCTGATGAAGTGCATTTACTAAAAATTTACTGCTAACATTAGAGTTAATAATAAAAGATTCAATGTTTCCCCCTAAAGATTCAGAAGAAGGGTATCAGCTGTCACCACTCCTACTCAATAACATACTCAAAAATCTAGAACATGCAATAAGACAAGAATAAAAAGAAAGAAAAGGCATACAGTTGAAAAGGAAAAAATAAACCTGCCTCTATTTGCAGATGGCACATCTGTCTGTATCCATTCATGAAGAATCTTCAGAAAAAGCTCCTAGAGCTAATAAGTAAAGTTAGCAAGGTTGCAAAATATAAGATCACTATGTAAACATCAATTGTATCTCTATACACTAGGGGAAAAAAAGGAAAATCCAAACTTAAAAACAGCACTGTTTATAACAGAACCAAAAAAACATAAAAATATATATAAATGTAATAAAATATATGCAAGATCTCTATGCTGAAAACTACAAAGTACTGAAGAATGAAGACCTAAGTAAGTGAAGTGATATACCATGAGCATGTGTTTGTAGACTCAGTGCTCCTCAAATTCACCAACAAATTCAAAGTAATCTCAATCAAAAGAAAAGTAAACTTTTAGGGGGCGCCTGTGTGGCTCAGTAAGTTAAGCTGCTCAGGTCATGATCCCAGGGTCCTAGAATTGGGTCCCACATCTGGCTCCTTGCTCAGCAGGGAGCCTGCTTTTCTCTGTGCCTATGCCTGCCACTCCACCTGCTTGTGCACTTGCTCTCACTCTCTCTCTCTGTCTGACAAATAAATAAAATGTTTAAAAAAAAAAGGCAATTTTTTTTATCTTGACATCAAGGATTTGGTTCTAAAATCAAATAAGTAAGTAAGGCAAAGGAACGGAAACAGCCAAAACAATTTTAAGAAAAAAAACTGGAAGACTCATACTATCTTACCTCAGGACTATCCTATAAAGATACATAAATCAACTCAACAGGACATCAGCAAAAGAGTAGATAAATGAATATTTAAAAAGAATCCAAAAATAGACCATGTATATACAGGCAATTGAGTCTTGACAAAAATAAAAATGCAATTCAGTGGAAAAGGATGGCCCCATCAACAAGTGGTTCTAGAACAATTAGACATCCACATGCTCCCCTAAATATCTCATATCATATACTAAAATAAACTCAAAATGATAGAGCTAGATGTAAAATATTAGACTAAAAAAGTTTCAGAAGAAAATATAAAAAACTCATGACACAGGGTTAGGCAAAGATTTTTAAAAATCTGTAAAGTTTATAAAATCAAAAATTGAACACTAACATTAAAAACTCCTCTCCAAAGGTTACAGACTGCGAGAAAATATTTGCAAAATCTGTTATCTGATAGAAGACTGGTATCCAGAATATTTAGAGATCTCTCAAAATCCAGTAATAAAAAAAAAATTTTTAATGGGCAAAAGATCTGAACAGACACATCATCAAAAAGCAACATGAAAAGATACCCAATATCATTAGTTACTAGGGAAATGTGAAGCACAACTCTTTGTGTGAGATACTATTACATATCTATCAGGATGAGTAAAACTAAAAGAAAAATAAAACTGCCCATATAGATATTGAGGAGTATAAGGAGCAGTTGGAACTCGCATACTGTGGTAGCTCGAAGGAGTGTGAAATGGTACAGCCACTTTGCAAAACACTTTAGTAGTTTCTAAAACTAAGTTAAACAGACACTTTTCATATAATCCAGCAATCCAACTCTTAGTTATTTACCCAAGTGAAATAAAAACCCATGTTTACACAGAAACCTATTCTCAAATGTTTGTAGCAGTTTTATTTATAACTGCCAATAGCTGGATACAACCAGCTCAACAGAAGAATTAAGAAACTCCAAAATGCTACTCAACAATAAAAAAGAACTGAGTATTCATACTAGCAATAATAGGGATGAACCTCTGCAGTTCAGGGATCCCCAAAGCCACCCTTAGATTCAATGATTTACTAGAAACTGATGAAACTCAAAAGAGCTGTTTTATTCATGGTCACAGTTTATTATAGCAAAGAGACACAGATTAAAACCAGTAAAGGAAGAGGGATATGGGACAGGGTCCAGGAGACACCAAGCTTCCAGTTGTCCTCTCCCAGCAGAGTTGCAGAGACAGCACTTATATCTCACATCTCCCAGCAAGAATGTTTAATAGCATGCATAGAGTACTGGCAACCAGTGGAACTCAGCTGAGGCCCAGTGTTGAGCATTTTTATCAGGGGTCTGACACGTAGGCAGGACTGGCCACCTGCACAGCTGACCTTAGCCTCCAACTTCTCCAGAGGTCAAGCTGATACTACACTGCACAAAGTCTCCACTACCTTTTCAGCCACACTGTCAACACAGACAACATGGGGTGGCCAAAGGCCCTCATGTAAGCAAAGACCCTCTTATCAGGCAGGATATTCCAAGGGCTTAGAGGTTACCTCCCAGGAGATGAGCAGGGGCCAAATGTTAGGCAGCTGAGTTGCCTATTCTTTGAGCAACTGAGGTGTTTTAATCAAAACGACACTTCTGACACCAAATTTATCAGTTTTTTCCTCACACAATCTAATTCTCTAACTCTCCAGATACCACCAGGCATCCTACAATTCACTTCCATTCTGACAGTAACAGTTCAGTCTGCATCAGACTCCTCAGGCTTTTGGGTCAGTCCCACAAGACTGCCCTCACTTCAGACGCCAGTCACAAGTATTGCGTCCCTAGGTTACACATACTTCTGTTTGACTTGGCTACAAGGCGGAGGTGAAACCCCATCTCCCTTTCAGTTCAGTAACTTGCTAGAACAGCTCATAAAATTCCAAAGAATATTTTATTTACTATTATCAATCTATTAAAAAGGACACAAACACACACCCAGATGAGAAGGTACACAGGGCAAGGTCCATATGGGTCCTAAGAACAGGAACTTCTGTTTCCATTGAGTTGGACTATGCCACCCTACCAGCAAGTGGATATGTGAACCAACTGTAAATATCTCCAAACCCCATTGTTTAAATGGTTTTATTTAGGATCTGCTACATAGGCACAATTGTTTAAATCACTGGCCACTGATGACTGAACTCAATTTCCAGCCATTGTGCCCTCCATAAAGGTCAAGGGATGGGGCTGAAAGTGCCAACCCTTTAATCACATGGTTAGCAACCAGGTGGCAACCAACTATCATCCTGGCAACCAAATACCATCCTAAGGCTGTCGAAGGGCCCAGCAAGAGTAACCGCATTTGTATAAATTCAGGAATGATTCAAAATGGTTTGTTATGAATAACAAAAGATGCTCCTTTTGGGAAATTACAAGGGTTTTAGGAGCTCTGTACCAGGAACCAGGGACAAAAACTCAACACGTATTTCTTATTATGTCACAGGAATGCCATTCCTTTACTGCACAACTTCAAATGCATTATACTAAGTGAAAACAACCAAACCTAAAGGGCTACAAAGTTTATGATTGCATATATATGATACTGTTGAAAGAGTAAGACTACAGAGACTGAAATCAGTGATTACCAAGGCCTTGCAGGGTCGGGGGAGGGTCTGTCTACCAAAGGGGCACAAGATAACATTCTTCCTTGATTGTGATGATAGTTATATACATACATGTATTTATCAAAACTCACAGAACAATGATTTTTACTGATTGTGAGTTATACCTCGATTAACAAGATAATCAGTAATACAGATTCATTCACCTGAAGCAATTTCATCCCTTAAAAATGATACATACAAATATTATGTGAGCAACAAGACAAATGCCCTTGCTAAGTGAAAAGCAATGGAAAACTAACTATATCTCTGCTTTCTCATACTTTATAAAATTACGTGGTCACACAGGCAAAAGAAAACATTTGATACACTGGCTACCAGGATTACAGGATGACAGGTTTTTTTCTCTTCAAGTTTCATTAATGTTGTCTGTATGATAACAAACAAAATAAGCTACTTAAAATGTTAAAACAGGTAATACATTATGGTAGGCATGAGATTCTAAAATGACCCCCACAGCCCATGCCCCTGTATAATCCTCTCTCTTTGAGTCTAAGTGGGACTTGCAACTTGTTTCTAACCATGGAATAGGGCAAAGGAAATGGAATTTCACTCCCACAATTATATTATTTTAAATGGCAAAGGTGGAAAGATTTTGCAGATGTAATTAAGGTCCCTAATTGGCATTCAATTAATCAAAGAGGAGATTTTCCTGTATGGACCTACCTAATAAAGCTGAACCTTTTCAAAGAGGGTCTAGAGGTCAGAGACTCCTGTGGCCTTGAAAAAGCAAGCTGCCCTAAATTTTACCACTAGAAGGAAATCAATGCAGCCAATAACCATGAGAGCTTGGACAAAGATCCGGAGCCTCAGTGACACCTCAGCCCTGGCCAAGACTTCAATTTGTAGCCTTGTGAGACCCTAAGTAAAGGGCTCAGCTTAAACCCAGACTCGTGATCCATGGAAATTATGAGATAACAAATCTGTATTGTTTTAAATTGTTATTGCAATTTGTTACACAGCAATAGAAAACTAAACCAGTAATTAGGATTATTGTTTAGAGTCTTGGTTTTATCCACAGGTACTCCCTTGGCTCATCTCAAATTGGAGGGTTCTGTTCTTGTTAGTCATTTCAATTTTCAGAAAAGAATGTAAACTTTAACATAGCTTCACTGAGTAATGGTTCAAATTTAATCAATAACATAGATGATTTGTATTTTAGAGAGTTGCCAGGAAATATAATCTCAAATTCACTGGTGTTCAATACTTAGGAAAGCTCCATATAAAATAATGTTTATGGAGAACTGTTTGGAGGATACTTTATACAGTCCATCTAGTTACTCTAGCACTGATTCTTTGGGGAGGGGAAAGGGAATTAATATTAGTATCTCTGAGGGAGTAAATGGCTATAGTATTTTAAATGCCTATTTTAATATACTTTTACATTTAAAAAGACTTGTTTTTAAGACAACCACAGAAAACAGAATTCAATGAAATTTTCTTGGCCAACTGGAATAGCTATAAGGAAATTTACCTATTATATTAACTAATTTGCAAAAGAGAGCTAGGAAAAGAAGTCATAACAGAGATGGAGGCAAGGAGAGATGAATGGATAGGAAGTTTTTTATGTTTCTCTAAGCTTTTATTTTATTTCTGTAGTTTTTATTTTATTTTTTATTTTTTTAAGTAAGCTCTACCCCCAACATGGGGCTCAACACATGATCATGAAATCAAGCAACACACACTTCACCCACTGAGCCAGCCAGGTACCCTGTTTCTCTAAACTTTTAAAAGAGAGGAATAAGACCTCTAATGAATTTTACTGGGGAACTGTACACAGACTGGAGTAAGGTTCATAGAATGTATCATAATAGTTTGCCATAAAGCTAATTTCACTGGCGTTAACCACGGATAGTATTCCACTAGCTATTTTCATGAATTCTACAAAAAACAAACAAAAACAACAACAACAACAACAAAAATAAAACAGATTCTATTTATAGGAGGGATATAATTTAAAATATTTTTCACAATATATTATATAGTGCCCTCAAGAATATTATAAAGGAAAACATTTTGGTGTTAATAGGAAGAATCATGCTTTTCCCTAGTAGATGTCTATTTTTATCATATAGACACTATGTTATATTATTGACCCAGCTTTCTTCCTATGTAGGTTGCTAGGAACCTTCATGCTATACATTTTTTAGGCTTTAATTTTTTTCAACTCTTGGTCTGAAAATTTTCAAACATTCACATAAGTAAAGATAATTGTAGAGCAAATATTAGCCCATGTAACTCAGAAATGTCTCAATATCTTGGTTCTCCCATTCTACAGTTTTTCTCTTCTGTGGGGGGTGAGGATTGGAGTATTTTATAGCAAATCCCAGACATTGTATCATTTCACCCACATGTAGTAAAGAACGTATCATTATCATTTAAAGACTCTTCTTTAAATTGACCCTACAATGTCATTATCATATCTGACAAAATTAGCAATTCCTCAAAATCATTTAATATGTATTTTATGTTCAAATTTCAATCATTTCAAAAATGAAATTTTACCTGTTGGCTTTTCTAAACCAGGAACAAAGTCAAGAACCATACACTGTACCTGATTAATATACCTCTTTAAGTCTCCTTTAATCTTTAACAAGTGATTTGCCCTATAGAATTTATCACCTCCTAAATTTAGCTATTTCCTCCTGATGTTAACGTATTCCTCCACTCTCCATATTTCCTATAAACTGTAATAAGATCTAGAGACATGATTCATACCTTTTGGCAAGAATACTCACATGGCTGATACGTGTACTTTTCTAATCCATCACATTAGGACACACATGATGCCTGGCAGTCCTACTTAAAGTGATGTTCATGTTGGTTACGGTATTCAAGTGTTGCCAGCCTGATACACTCAATGATCATTCTCCATTATTTACGTAGGGGTTGCCCAAATTGGATTTTCTAATTCTATCCTTCCATCTGCATTTATTATCTAGAATTCTTCTAAAAAAGACTTCCTAATGAACTATTTGGTTGTCTTACAATACAG